>NC_048575.1:50903872-51205538 GCF_013265735.2 Oncorhynchus mykiss
GTGTGTGTGTGTGTGTGTGTGTGTGTGTGTGTGTGTGTGTGTGACAATAGCTGGACCATCAAATGGACTTCTATTCAGCATCTTGTTGAGATGTGGGCCAGCAGTGTTGTGTGTGTGTGTGTGTGTGTGTGTGTGTGTGTGTGTGTGTGTGCGTGTGTGTGTGTGTGTGTGTGTGTGTGTGTGTGTGCGTGTGTGTGTGCGTGTGTGTGTGTGTGTGTGTGTGTGTGTGTGTGTGTGTGTGCGTGTGCGCGTGTGCGCGTGCGTGCGTGCGTGCGTGACAATAGCTGGACCATCAAATGGACTTCTATTCAGCATCAGCTGAGTCTTGCCAGGAGAGGTATTCATATAGTAATTCAATATTTTGAATAATCTTTTCAAAACGCTTAAGGGCAACTAAATTGCCCTGATAAACCTGACTCATTGATTGAAAGGCGAGGGAGAGGGAGCGAGAGAATGAAACATTCAACGGAGATGGTAATATTTTCTGTCTGTGACGAGTGCTCTCATTATCCTAAATCCTTTTGTTCCCAGCTCGCTGGCTCTAAATAGCAGTCGCTTAAGGGAATCTGGGAATCTATACACATACAACATATGCAGAAGGCACTGCATGAATGTCAGTCAGACTATCCAATGATAGGCCCATCCATTATTGTTCCATTGAGTGCTATTAAGGAATAATGGGTAGAGTTGTCTTCTTTGTTAATGTTGCCTTTTGATAAGGCCCTGCATTTAATTAAGTGAATTTACCTGAGAATAAAGGCTTGGTTCAGACAACAGTTGGATCCTTCTGGAAAAATATATCAATGGCTGTGACATTTCCATTTAAAATGTCACTACTGCCTTTCAAAATAAATGGGACAGCGTGGGTTGAATAGATCCGAACCATCTTGTCAACTAAATTTCCAACAAAGCTTTTGAAAAAGTTATTTGCCCAAACCACAGCAACATTACAAAAAAGTGTGTAGAAGTACTTCAAACCTAATCAAATTCAGAACTTGAAAGGCCATAATCATTTTCAAGGATGAGAAAAAAAGTTCTGTTATGTGGTCTATCACAAATCTATTCCATTCTTGGACTAGCTGTAATGAGCTATACATGAGCTGTATGTTGTGCTTACACTGTGATAATCTAATTTAAAAAGCTGTTATGAAAAGACAAATAGAAAATAAAATTATATAAAACTGTCATTATGTTCTGTTATTTAATGTTTTTTCGAAATTATTCCGTTGGTTTTTTTATGTGCAAAAAAATATAATGCTAAAACGGGTGGGGGGGGCTGCATGTAACTAACTTCCCTCATCCTATAACTTCCATCATCAAATACATAGGCCTAAGCCGGCAAATAAACAGTAGAAAATACCCTGTTGAAATTTCACGTTCTTTCAATTGCATTAATCTATCTACTCTGCCTGTCTGCCTCCCTTTCTATCTGTCTTGACTTTAGCTATGCTGGTGAAGTGCGATGTATCAAATCATTCAACTGGGTCAAGCCCAAAGCTGTCACTAACAAACTTGCAACATTGTATCAACTAGCCTATTTTGGGCCCTCAGACTTTCCTGCACCAGTGAGCTCGGGACAGACAGCTGTTTTTTATGAAATTTCCACTGGATACGGGATCATCAGACCACAATATTTTGCTCTTTCACATCGAGGGTTGGTGATTATCGAGGCCAGGAGAGTGTTGGAAAGATTTTTCAAATACTGTGAGGAATTATTATCATTCTCAATGGATGTTTAAAAAACAGACTTCGTTGACTTACTGTGTGAGGTGAAGAAAAAATGAAGGAGAAGCTCACTTTATTAGTGGTGGAAGTGATGAGTTAAAGGACAGGTTTACCCATTTTGGATGTAATATTGTTTTTGTGCATCTATGAGTGATGTTCCATCGATTCCTTGGGTAATTTCATGTTTTCATGTGTATCTGAGTTATTGGCGTTCAAAAAGGCAGAAATCCGGCTCGTATGACGTAGCACTCTAAAAATTAAGGGTTCAAGAAGGGTTCTTCTAAGATCATCAAAGTTCTTCAAAGAACCTTAGGGTTCTTGACACTGAAAATTGTCCCCAAATGTTCTTCCAAGAACCCCATAGGAGGTGGGTTTCATCGAGGAGCTTCATTAGTTGCCCAACTGAAAATTTAGTTTTGAATTTGAAAGGACAACAGGTGCAGGCACTTACCTGAAAAATGTAAAGATCTCTTCAGTTTAACCTTATCACGCGAGTTCCAAATATCTCTAACCGTCGCCCCTGCCTGAGTTTTTTCATGCAGGTGATGTCAGAATGCTGTCACTGTTCCAAAATGTGATTGTTACACAACAGGACAGTTACCCATGCTGCCCTCAAACCAAGGCACGCTGCCTGGTAATTATATATAGGCTATGTTGCAACTTGTCAATTTCAAATTATTTTCAAACAAGTTTATTTTTCTAACAATAGTTTGAATTGAGGTGTGACCCGCCTCCTCGTTAATTCGCATAAAAAGTAAGTAATTTCACTGTTGCGCACCATTTATGTTTGAGGCTTTACTGAGCGGACAAACTTCTCTCTTCAACAAGAGCCCAATCACTTCCCTAGTGTTTCCCAAGATCAAGAACATTGCGCATCTCTAGTCAGAACAGGCCTTGCACAAACATTTTCCCCCAGCACATTTTCTGGCTGGCGCCCGCATTGCCTTCATAGTTGTTTTCCTTACAAATGGGGCTATGGACATGTGTGCGATCCTATCAAAGTAAGTTGCTTATTTTCTGTATATCATGTTGTCGTTTCTGCTGTAGCACACCATATGTATGTATGGATCATAATGTATTTACTGTTTTATTCACATGTTTTCAAGTACTGGCGACAAATCATGCATTACGATTCTTGCATCGATTGTAATGGACACACATGATGTGTGTAAAATACTTATTTGAATGTTGTACTGATGATGATGAGCTACTGCTAAGCTATTTGCCAGCTATGTGTGGTGCCATGTTTGTTGACATCATACAATGCATTCTGGTTGTCATGTAAGCGTCTGTCAGACCAAAGATGTTATAACAAGGGATCGACCACTCAACTGACTTATGGTGCTTTCAAGACAACTGTGAATACTAGGTAAAATCATGACATCAATGACCTTCAGGTCAGAAAGTCGGAGCTCTAGAAAGAGTTCCCAAGTTGGAATTCCGAGTTGGATGACCGGTCAAAGGGATTTTTCCCAGTCAGAGCTCATTTTTTCCTAGTTCCTAGTTGTCTTGAACGCACTAAAGTCGAAAGTATGAGATTTCCCAGTTCCCAGTTGTTTTGAACTGCATCAGATTGTAACTTTGGTACCTCAGGGTTGCCAGCTCAGTCCCCCCTTTCCAGGGGTTTTATTTTTATTTAGTGTATAAACTTATCTTGTGGTTGTCCCCCATTTATTGATAAATCCCCCATCAAAGTAATATTTCCTGCATCATATCCCCCCATGATACCTTCTCCTATTTCTACACCCCACGGACCTGAAAAAAATACACAAATTAAACGAACCCCCCCACAAATCCCCCTAAAATGTTTTTATCCCTGTTTAGCGTTCTCGCTACGGTTAGGCCAGGCAGTAGGCTTGTATTTGGTGTGATGATCTGTGAGGTGAAAACACTTGATTTGTTTTTTGATTTGTCAAAAACAGTAAACGACTTGTCAAGTAATGTGCTCCGGTTCTTGTATACTGTACACTGTAACAAGTACATTGACGATTTGTAATATGCTGAAAAGTGGCTCAACTAAATTCAATTTTTTTCAGGCAATGAGTGCAGCCATCTGTGACTTTGCATCTTATAGTGAATGGCATTCTGGGATTAGGGAGTTTTCGCCAAGTCAAATATAAACAAACATGTCTGCCATCATAAAGAATTGAGTTGCTGTTAGCTTCTCTGACACGCATTTACTTTCTAAACAACATTACATTAGTCTCTTGTGCTCACCAGAGATGTGGTACATTGTAAACAAGTCTAGCTGTTAGGTTGCTCACTTGTGTTTTGTTTCGTTGTCAGCGCAACCTGTTATTTAGACTGGTTTATGGAATGAGTTTGGCTGTGGATGTGTTCTGTGAGATGCTTGGCGATATGATTGTTGGGCTAGCTGTATTGGGTACAGATGACTGAACTTCTCACTTTTGTGTCTGTGTCTGCAGGTATACAGAGGAGCCATACAAATATATGTCAATTGGTATTGGTGTGTTATGCAGATCACATTTATCATCCTCCTCCCTTACCTCTTCAATGAAAATCACATAGGCCTCTACATTATGGACAAGGTATGCGTTTTAAAACATTATCAAAACTGTTTTTGTTTTCATTCAAATTAACCACAAAAACCAAGGTATGAATTCTGTACTGTACACTTTTTGTTAATCATCTGTATAATTAAAAAAAATTGGATTCACAGACTTCACTCTCCCTTACACCTCTGATGAATATAACAGGAAACCTGTTCGATCACCATTCACTGTAAAATCAGTCTGGCAATAGATACAGAGAACATCAACACATTAACATCAACACTCCAGAGGGTATGCCCATTGAACTTGGGGCTCTGCTCGGAGTTTACCTCATATTTTATTTCTTTTTTATTCTGCTTTGCTGTAGCACTCTAAAGAACCCCTTTTAATGGACTCTGAAGAACAGTCAATTACTGTAACTGATACATTCATTAACATAAATTAATGTACCCAAATTACAGGGTTTAACGGTACATTTACTAGGCCTACCGGTGACATATGTAATGACATATGTAATACAGTATATGCAACAATTCACACAATGAAACAATTATGCGCAAGAATTGGCGGGGGGACAGCTAAGCACATTCCGGAGAGCTGAGTGCATGTATTTTGGAGAGAAACGTGGCATACCTTCGCCACACACCCCTCCCCTTCTTCTTGTATCAACATTTTAAATTATACTCAAGACACATTATCTTCACACATATTTTACATGCCCCTCTGTCTTGCTATCTGTAGCACATGTATCTGACGCTGTCTGGCCAGAAATAATATGGCTTGCAAAACTATTTTTGTCCATAGACTATACACCTGCCAAAACAGGGGGAGGCTGTTTTGCTCGCATGGACGCTTTATCTGAGATTGATGCGCCTTTTTGTCGGTGCGCGTCTCAGTGAAATAAATGATATACACTGCCATTCAAAAGTTTGGGATCACTTAGAAATGTCTTTGTTTTCCATGAAAACATACATGAAATTATGTTTAGGAAAAGGAATAGGAAATATAGTCAAGATATTGACAAGGTTTTTAAATAATTATTTTTAATTGAAATAATAATTGTGTCCTTCAAACTTTGCATTCGTTTGCAGCAATTACAGCCTTGCAGACCTTTGGCATTCTAGTTGTCAATTTGTTGAGATAATCTGAAGAGCTTTCACCCCATGCTTCCTGAAGCACCTCCCACAAGTTGGATTGACTTGATGGGCACTTCTTACGTACAAAACGGTCAAGCTGCTCCCACAACAGCTCAATGGGTTGATGGCCACTCCATTATAGACAGTATACCAGCTGACTGCTTCTTCCCAAATAGTTATTGCATAGTGTGGAGCTGTGCTTTGGGTCATTATCCTGTTGTAGGAGGAAATGGGCTCCAATTAAGTGCCTTCCACAGGGTATGGCATGATGTTGCAAAATGGAGTGATAGCCTTCCTTCTTCAATATCCCTTTTACCCTGTATAAATCTCCCACTTTACCATTACCAAAGCACCCCCAGACCATCATATTGCCTCCACCATGCTTGACAGATGGCATCAACCACTCCTTCAGCATCTTTTGTTTTTTCTGCGTCTCACGAATGTTCTTCTTTGTGATCCGAACACCTCAAACTTAGATTCGTCTGTCCATAACACTTTTTTTCCAATCTTCCTCTGTCTGGTGTCTGTGTTCTTTGCCCATCTTAATATTTTATTTTTATTGGCCAGTCTGAGATATGGCTTTTTCTTTGCAACTCTTTTGCGGGTACTATTTAATAAAGCTGCCAGTTCAGGACTTGTGAGGTGTCTGTTTCTCATACTAGACACTCTAATGTACTTTTCCCCTTGCTCAATTGTGCACTGGGGCCTCCCACTCCTCTTTCTATTCTGGTTAGAGCCAGTTTGCGCTGTTCTGTGAAGGGAGTAGCACACCGCATTGTACGTGATCTTCAGTTATTTGGCAATTTCTCGCATGGAATAGCCTTCATTTCTCAGAACAAGAATAGACTGACGAGTTTCAGGAGAAATGTCTTTGTTTCTGGCCATTTTTTGAGCCTGTAATCGAACCCACAAATACTGATGCTCCAGAAGGCCAGTTTTATTGCTTCTTTAATCAGGACAACATTTTTCAGCTGTGCTGACATAATTATAAAAGGGTTTTCTAATGATCAATTTAGCCTTTTAAAATGATAAACTTTGGTTAGCTAACAGAACATGCCATTGGAACACAGAAGTGGTGGTTGCTGTTTAATGGGCCTCTGTTCACCTATGTAGATATTCCATAAAAAATCTGCAGTTTCCAGCAACAATAGCATTTACAACATTAACAATGTCTACACTGTATTTCTGATCAATTTGATGTTATTTTAATGAACAAAAAAATTGTTTTTCTTTAAATAATCAAGGACTTTCTAAGTGAGCCCAAACTTTTGAACGGTAGTGTATATTTCAGTATTGTATTTGGACGGGCAAGAAGGTGCAGTATGGCGGGCCAGGCCCCTTAAGGCCCGCCCATAATCCACTTCTCCCGGCTGCGGTGCTCCGAAGCACCTCTCACGCACATTGCTCTCTCAGATGTAGCCAATGCCGTCACGTAATCGGGTCCTTTCTCACAGGCATTTTAGCAAATAAGTAGGCTACAAGTGGATGAAGACAGACATATTCGGGATGTAACTGCACGGGTCCCTCTTATCGAATTCCGAGGCGCATATTGAAGATGTTAGAACTGTTCACATTTAGCCTACTGTTAGTCAGCCAACAAGAGTAGGCCTGATGAACAGCAAAAGCACTAACCTATGTCAATCTACTATCCCCCATAGTACAAAAGTTGACCTATTCTGTTGGCCAACTTGTCCTTCTGTGCAATAAATAAATATTCCAAACATACTCTGGGCCAGTTGTGGGATGCGATAGATCCTAAATTAATGCAACCACTAGCATTAAAAAAAATTAAAGAAACGAGGCTGATCGTTTAGCTTAAACTGTTCATAACCTATTAGGCAATTTGTTCACATCAGCGCAGCAATTAGCACATGGCAGAAGGCAATAAGCACAAATGTTCAAAAATGCAATCAATTAGCGGGAAAACTTTTTGAAGGACCTTATTAGAGCAACATGCTACCGAGGGAAACAAGAGTTCGAATTTCACGGTAATGATTAGAGTACAAGCTCATGTAATCGTAGCAACTATGTGGCGTGATTGTATACCTTTGCTGAAAAATATGAAAGGTTAGCTAGACACCTGGAGACTTCCACGGTGTTTTGGGGTACATCAAACAGAATACAGAATGATTTGATTGAAGCAGTCAGTGATGTGATTCGAAAGGACATCCTTCTAATGCAGGCCCATTTGATGTGGTAGAAGTAGATGAGACCAAAGATGTTACAAACAAAGCCCAGATCTCTGTGATGTTGCGTTATGTGACTTTGGGGATTTGATGATGTAAGCATGACAAACGAGCTACGGCCTTTGCTGATGATGTATTGGGAGTGTTGGGGAAGTACAACTGCAGCATCCTTGGTCCTCATGTCAATTGAGACTGAGAGACTTTTCAAACTCCAAAGGATTAAATAAGACTTATACAACGCTGTTACCAAGAGTTTCACCCTGTTGTACTTCATTTACAAGTAAAGGTAGACTTCAATGCAATATTTATTTTGTGAGTTAGGCTACTGTTGAATGAACATCAGAATAGTGCTGCTGTCCATTCAGCACCACGGAGTTAACCTGTAGACTATCACATGATAGGACAGCCCCCGGGGCTGAAAAAGATTTGACTTTGTAGCTTACTTCCTCATTTTCACCATTGTCTATACTTTAGTGGCTTTAATATGTATTTCATGTCCTAAAGTAGACGAGCTGTTTATTGTTTGGATTTACGGACAACATACCTTTGATGCATTTGATTTATCAAGCAACATTTTTGTTTCGATGAGACACTTTTTTGACGTTCTGAATGGCATTTTTCAGTCATTTCGATTCTTGACATGATAATTTAGTTAGAACCTTATTAATTACACTTAATTACACTTTTTAATTACAATTTATTAGCTACACCCATCTAGTACTGGGTCAGATCCCCCCTTCTGCATACAGAATAGCCGGAATTCTTCGGGGCATTCGCCACACCATCGCTCCACCGCCCCCAGCCTGTACCGTTGACACGAGTCCGGATTTCGCCATGGACTCATGCTGCTTACGCCAAATCCTGACTCTGCCATCAGCATGACGCAACAGGAACCGGGATTTGTTGGACCAGGCAATGTTTTTCCACTCCTCAATTGTCCAGGGTTGGTGATCGCGTATCCACTGGATACCACTTCTTCTTGTTTTTAGCTGATAGTAGTGGAAACCGGTGTGATTGTCTGCTGCAATAGCCCATCCTTGACAAGGACCGACTAGTTGGGCATTCCAAGATGCCGTTCTGCACACCACTGTTGTACTGCGCCGTTATTTGCCTGTTTGTGGCACACCTATTAGCTTGCACGGTTCTTGCCATTCTCCTTCGACTGCTCTCATCCACGAGCTGTTTTCGCCCACAGGACAGCCGCTGATTGGATGTTGTTTTTTGCCGCACCATCTTCGAGAAACCCTGCACACTGTCATGTGTGAAAAGGCCGTTTCTGAGATACTGGAACTGCCGTGCCTGGTACGGTCGATTATACCACACTCAAAGTCAATTAGGTCACTTGTGTTGCCCAATTTAACGTTCAGTCGGACAGTAAATGAATGTCTCAATACCTGTCTGCCTGTTCTATATAGCAAGCCACCGCCACATGATTCACTGTCTGTAGGAGCTAACTATTTTTGTGAATGGGGGGTGTGCCTAATAAACTGGCCCTGAGTGTAAATATGTATATATTGGTCTTTCAGTGCCACCTATTCGTTGTAACTAACTAAAAAGCAGCATTCCCCAAGAGAGGATGACTTTCACTTTAGCAGTGATAAATTCATGAACTTCTTTGAGGAAAAGATTATGATTATTAGAAAGCAAATTACGGACTCTTCCTTAAATCTGCGTATTCCTTCAAAGCTCAGTTGTCCTGAGTCTGCACAACTCTGCCAGGACCTAGGATCAAGAGAGACACTCAAGTGTTTTAGTACTATATCTCTTGACACAATGATGAAAATAATCATGGCCTCTAAACCTTCAAGCTGCATACTGGACCCTATTCCAACTAAACTACTGAAAGAGCTGCTTCCTGTGCTTGGCCCTACTATGTTGAACATAATAAACGGCTCTCTATCCACCGGATGTGTACCAAACTCACTAAAAGTGGCAGTAATAAAGCCTCTCTTGAAAAAGCCAAACCTTGACCCAGAAAATATAAAAAACTATCGGCCTATATCGAATCTTCCATTCCTCTCAAAAATTTTAGAAAAGGCTGTTGCGCAACAACTCACTGCCTTCCTGAAGACAAACAATGTATACGAAATGCTTCAGTCTGGTTTTAGACCCCATCATAGCACTGAAACGGCACTTGTGAAGGTGGTAAATGACATTTTAATGGCATCGGACCGAGGCTCTGCATCTGTCCTCGTGCTCCTAGACCTTAGTGCTGCTTTTGATACCATCGATCACCACATTCTTTTGGAGAGATTGGAAACCCAAATTGGTCTACACGGACAAGTTCTGGCCTGGTTTAGATCTTATCTGTCGGAAAGATATCAGTTTGTCTCTGTGAATGGTCTGTCCTCTGACAAATCAACTGTAAATTTCGGTGTTCCTCAAGGTTCCGTTTTAGGACCACTATTGTTTTCACTATATATTTTACCTCTTGGGGATGTTATTCGAAAACATAATGTTAACTTTCACTGCTATGCAGATGACACACAGCTGTACATTTCAATTAAACATGGTGAAGCCCCAAAATTGCCCTTGCTAGAAGAATGTGTTTCAGACATAAGGAAGTGGATGGCTGCAAACTTTCTACTTTTAAACTCGGACAAAACAGAGATGCTTGTTCTAGGTCCCAAGAAACAAAGAGATCTTCTGTTGAATCTGACAATTAATCTTAATGGTTGTACAGTCGTCTCAAATAAAACTGTGAAGGACCTCGGCGTTACTCTGGACCCTGATCTCTCTTTTGAAGAACATATCAAGACCATTTCAAGGACAGCTTTTTTCCATCTACGTAACATTGCAAAAATCAGGAACTTTCTGTCCAAAAATGATGCAGAAAAATTAATCCATGCTTTTGTCACTTCCAGGTTAGACTACTGCAATGCTCTACTTTCCGGCTACCCGGATAAAGCACTAAATAAACTTCAGTTAGTGCTAAATACGGCTGCTAGAATCCTGACTAGAACCAAAAAATGTGATCATATTACTCCAGTGCTAGCCTCTCTACACTGGCTTCCTGTCAAAGCAAGGGCTGATTTCAAGGTTTTACTGCTAACCTACAAAGCATTACATGGGCTTGCTCCTATCTATCTCTCTGATTTGGTCCTGCCGTACATACCTACACGTACGCTACGGTCACAAGACGCAGGCCTCCTAATTGTCCCTAGAATTTTTAAGCAAACAGCTGGAGGCAGGGCTTTCTCCTATAGAGCTCCATTTTTATGGAACGGTCTGCCTACCCATGTCAGAGACGCAAACTCGGTCTCAACCTTTAAGTCTCTACTGAAGACTCATCTCTTCAGTGGGTCATATGATTGAGTGTAGTCTGGCCCAGGAGTGGGAGGGTGAACGGAAAGGCTCTGGAGTAACGAACCACCCTTGCTGTCTCTGCCTGGCCGGTTCCCCTCTTTCCACTGGGATTCTCTGCCTCTAACCCTATTACAGGGGCTGAGTCACTGGCTTTACTGGGGCTCTCTCATGCCGTCCCTGGAGGAGGTGCGTCACCTGAGTGGGTTGAGTCACTGATGTGGTCATCCTGTCTGGGTTGGCGCCCCCCCCCCCCCCCCCCCCTAAGTTGTGCCGTGGCGGAGGTCTTTGTGGGCTATACTCAGCCTTGTCTCAGGATGGTAAGTTGGTGGTTGAAGATATCCCTCTAGTGGTGTGGGGGCTGTGCTTTGGCAAAGTGGGTGGGGTTATATCCTTCCTGTTTGGCCCTGTCCGGGGGTGTCCTCGGAGTGGGCCACAGTGTCTCCTGACCCCTCCTGTCTCAGCCTCCAGTATTTATGCTGCAGTAGTTTATGTGTCGGGGGGCTAGGGTCAGTTTGTTATATCTGGAGTACTTCTCCTGTCCTATTCGGTGTCCTGTGTGAATCTAAGTGTGCGTTCTCTAATTCTCTCCTTCTCTCTTTCTCTCTCTCGGAGGACCTGAGCCCTAGGACCATGCCCCAGGACTACCTGACATGATGACTCCTTGCTGTCCCCAGTCCACCTGGCTGTGCTGCTGCTCCAGTTTCAACTGTTCTGCCTTATTATTATTCGACCATGCTGATCATTTATGAACATTTGAACATCTTGGCCATGTTCTGTTATAATCTCCACCCGGCACAGCCAGAAGAGGACTGGCCACCCCACATAGCCTGGTTCCTCTCTAGGTTTCTTCCTAGGTTTTGGCCTTTCTAGGGAGTTTTTCCTAGCCACCGTGCTTCTTCACCTGCATTGCTTGCTGTTTGGGGTTTTAGGCTGGGTTTCTGTACAGCACTTTGAGATATCAGCTGATGTACGAAGGGCTATATAAAATAAATTTGATTGATTGATTTGATTAACTGTGGATGCTACATCGCTCTATGGCAGAGCTCAGTGTCATTTTGTCAGATCATATCAAACATGTCGCCATCGTAGGCTATCGCTTCTGTATTTTGTCTACATTGGTATTTACATTTGGTGAGAATTGTTTGTGAATCTCAGTTAATAGCCTATGTCACTCTGGTTGTCGGAGCTATCTGTTGCACAGTGAACTTGGGCTTCAAGGTTTATTTGTGAGTAAATCTGGCTTTGATAATAGCCCGTGCTTACCAAGCCACCAACCTCACTGCACGGCACTGGTATGCATGCATGACTGTAAGTCGCATTAGATAAAAGCATCTTCTAAATGGTATATTAATAATATATATATTATAAGACTAATAATCATAATCTAATATGGTAGAGTACACCGTGAATATACAGTAGCAGTCAGAAGTATGGATACACCAAATCTTTCAAGGGTTTTCATTCTTTTTTACTATTTTCTACATTGTAGAATAATAGTGAAGACATCAAAACAAATCCAAATATATTTCATATTACAGATTCTTCAAGTAGCCATCCTTTGCTTTGAGGACAGCTTTGCACACTCTTGGCATTCTCTCAACCAGCTTCACCTGGAATGCTTTTCCAACAGTCTTGAAGGAGTTCCCACACATGCTGAGTACTTCTTGGCTGCTTTTCCTTCACTCTGTGGTCCAACTCATCCCAAACCATCTCAAATAGCCCTTACACAGCCAGGTATGTTGGGTCATTGTCCTGTTGAAAAACAAATTATCGTCCCACTAAGCTCAAACCAGATGGGATGTTGTATTGCTGCAGAATGCTGTAGTAGCCATGCTGGTTAAGTGTGCCTTGAATTCTAAATAAATCACTGACAGTGTCACCAGCAAAGCACCCCCACACAATCACACCTCCTCCTCCATGTTTCACAGTGGGAACCACACATGCGGAGATCATCTGTTCACCTACTATGCGTCTCACAAAGACACAGCGGTTGGAACCAAAAATCTTACATTTGGAGTCATCAGACCAAAGGACAGATTTCCACCGGTCTATTGTCTATTGCTCCTGTTTCTTGACCCAAGCAAGTTTCTTCTTGTTATTGGTGTCCTTTAGTAGTGGTTTCTTTGCAGCAATTAGATCATGAAGGCCTGACTCACGCAGTCTCCTCTGAACAGTTCCTGTTTGGATGTGTCTGTTACTTGAATTCTGTGAAGCATTTATTTTGGCTGCAATTTCTGAGGCTGGTAACTCTAATTAACTTATATTCTGCAGCAGAGGTGACTCTGGTTCTTCCTTTCCTGTGACGGCCCTCATGAAAGCCAGTTTATTCAAAGAGCTTGATGGTTTTTGCGACTGCACTTGAAGAAACTTTCAAAATTCTTGACATTTTGATTGACTGACCATAATGGCTTAAAGTAATGATGGACTGTCATTTCTCTTTGCTTATTTGAGATGTTCTTGACATAATATGGACTTGGTCTTTTACCAAATAGTGCTATGTTCTGTATACCAGGAAATAAATTCCACAAATGAGCTTTTAACAAGAAACACTTGTTAATTGAAATGCATTCCAGGTGACTACCTCATGAAGCTGGTTGAGAGAATGCCAAGAGTGTGCAAAGCTGTCATCAAGGCAAAGGGTGGCTACTTTTCTAGAATCTCAAATATAAAATACATTTTTATTTGTTTAACACTTTTTAGGTTACTACATGATTCCATATGTGTTATTTCATACTGTTGATGTCTTCACTATTATTCTACAATGTAGAAACTAGTCAAAATAAATAAACCTTGGAATGATTAGGGGTGTCCAAACTTTTGACTGGAACTGTGTATATATATATATATATATATATATATATATATATATATATATATGTGTGTGTGTATCCATGTGGTCTACTCACTGGGATTGAAGAGAAGGAGGAACTTAAGGCAGGCAACCTCTCTCCTGTCCACCTGCAGGGTCAGCAGCCTCCCAGCCAGCACCTGTCCTCTCTGGACCAGTCCTGAAAGAGTCACCCCTGCCTGGGACCCCATGGATGACAGATCCATCTGCAACACAACACCGGAGGACAACATGATGTTTTGCTGTATACAGGCTTTAAATTGTGCCGGAAACACACCACATACAGTACAAATTTACTGAATTACAGTACAGCTTCAGTACAGATACATAGATGCCATACAGTGAGTCAGCTGTATTTACAAAATTACAAATATTTAGCCTTTATTTAACTAAGCAAGTCAGTTAAGAACAAATTCTTATTTGCAATGACGGCCTACCCCGGCCAAACCCTAACCCGGATGACGCTGGGCCAATTGTGCGCAGCCCTATGGGACTCCCAATCATGGCCGTAGCTGTAGTTTCTCACCACTTTCTATATTAATGAGATTTATGTGTTATGTAACATATTGGACGTTAAATCCTCCAATTCCCATAGTAGCTTCTAGAAATAATAAACCTTTTTCATTGCTGTCTTATGAGAAATAAATAGTGCCATTTTAACAAGAGAAAAATAAAAACAAATATTTCCCCTCTCTTCCCCAAACCCAGGCGTCAGTTACAAGCTGCAGAGACAAGCTGAAGCCTGTCAGCTGATGGTTGTTTTTTCCTGTTCTGTTCTGCATCTCCAAAACATGACCAAATGTGGAAAAACAAGAGCAGGCATCTGTGTGGGTCATCATTTGGTCAGGGATAGGCACTCCTTACACTCACAGGGTCTCCACATACAGTAGTAGGCTATCTATCTATTTGTGGATATAGTCCCACTTTATATTGTGTCACTGAAATAATGTGTGGTAATTACATTGGAACGGTGTAATGACAGTAATTACGGTATAGATTCAAGTTATTGCAAAATACATCTAGCTACACAAATATTTATTGCTATCCATAGAGGTTGTATATTTGTCATGACTACATGATGAATGTGCATGTGTGTATGACTGTGTATGTACTTCTGGTATTCATGAAGACATGAGCATTGTATTAGTTTTATATTGGAACTGTGAGGCTGCTTACCTCCTGGCCAGTAACCAGCAACAGGCTGCTCTCCTTCCCGTGCTGCACTTGTCTGAAGACATGGTCCAGAACCAGCAGCTCAGACCAGCAGTTGTGAAGAAGCTTCATCTGGTCCCCCACCTCAAAGAAGAGACAGAAAACAGCAGGTCACCTCAAAGCTTAAACTCATTCCACACAGACGGCAAAACTTGGTGGTAGTGGAGAACCAATCTAATGTCAAACTCAATGTCAAATAAAACAGCCTACACTGATATTACAAACTCAAGCGGGCATCATCATCTAACATCAAACCCCTTAAAAGCTAGCATCCACATGGGATCGTGTGGTTCCACCTGAAACACACATAGATACATGCACAGATAAATGGGGTGACTATAAAACCCAGGGAGGAAGATGAGGGTCCTTGTGCCATATTTCCAGCGTCTGGGTCTGGTGTCAGTGTCTCGCAACTCATCACGCTGCATTTACGAGCCACAGAGATGACCTCTCCAACCTCCTCACCTCTCCGTGTCCTCCGTCACCCCCCTAGCTAGCCCATTAAAGCTGACGGTAGCGTGTGGTGTGTGAGGAGCTGGCCAGGGGGAGGTGATTGGACACTCCTCACTGCTAGTACATATGACTCTGGGAGCCGAAGGACGCCTCAGTCAGTAATTCTGCAGCTCTGCAGCTGGTGACACACAGAGTGTTGCTGTAGCCCCCTAATAGCGTTGTCCCACACCCGGACACACATTCATCTGGCACGGGGATGACAGAATTACTACCACTTGAATGAAACTATATATCTGTTCAGAGGAGAAGTCCAATCTTGCTCCCGGTTGGAGCTACAGGACCAACACAAAACATCTTGATTCATCAGGGGGGGTCATGGGGAGGAAGCTGAAGGGCACAGCAACCTACTATACTTTCTCTCAAGGAGGAAACAGACACAACATTTCACACACACACACTCACATACACACAAATACAGCTCTTACATTTTCCATAAGCATAATCCCATAGCTAGATGAGATTACATAACATTTTATAAAATCCGATATGATGACCATTTAATCTGATATTATTTCAAAACAAAAGCCCCATTACGATCAGAATTCTCCTCCCCAGTCAGGTCTTACACCATAGTACTGATGATACTGCACTAACTCCTGACCACTGATCACTACATCAGAACATAGGTCCTCAGAGGCATATAGGCCTACCAGCCCTAAAATAACCCAGTTGAAAGACTAAAGTGAGGGGTCACGGGCCCATGTGTGTATCCCTCTGACACAGCCTATACAAAGATACAGTGCCTTCAGAAGGTATTCATACCCCTTGACTCATTTCACATATTGTAGTGCTACAGCCTGAATTCAAAATGGATTAAATAGATTTTGTTCTCAACCATCTACACACAATACACCATAATGACAAAGTGAAAACGTGTTTTTAGACATTTTTGCTAATTTGTAGAAGCACCTTTGGCGGTGATTATAGCTTTGAGTTGTCTTGGGTATTTTTGAGTCTACTGGGGTATCATTTAGGTAAGTATTCAAACCCCTTTGCTATGACACTCTAAATTGACCTCAGGTGCATCCAATTTCCTTTGATCATCCTTGAGATGTCACTACAACTTGACTGGAGTTCACCTATGGCCATTTCAATTGTTTGGACATTATTTAAAAAGAAACACACCTGTATATATAAGGTCCCACAGTTGACAGTGTGCCAGAGCAGAAACTATACTATAGAATTGTGATGTGGCATATATCTGATGAAAGGTATAAAACCATTTCTAGAGTGTCAAACGTTTCCAAGAGCACAGTCATCTCCATCATTGGGAAATTGAAAAAATATGGAACTACCCAGACTGCCTAGAGCTGGCCGTCCGACCAAACTGAGCAAACGGACAAGATGGACCTTGGTCAGGGAGGTGACCAAGATCCCAATGACCACTCTGAAAGAACTACATAGTTCCTTGAAGCCACTCCCGAGAAAAAGTCACATGACAGCACGCCTGGAGCTGAATAAAAAAAGGCACGTGAAAGACTCAGAGCATGAGGCAATAGATTCTGTGGTTTGATGAGATAAAAATAGATACTTGGCCTGAATGCAAAGCGCTATGTCTGGAGAAAACCAGGCACAGCTCATCACCCATTTAACATCATCCCTTCCGTGAAACATGGTGATGGTAGCATCATGCTGTGGAGATGCTTTTCAGCGGCAGGGACTGGGAAACTGGTAAGGATTGAGGGAATAATGAATGGAGCCAAATACAGGCCAATCCTTGATGAGAACCTGCTTCAGAGTGAAAACGACCTTAGACTGGGGAGAAGATTTACGTTCCAACAGGACAATGACCCCAAGCATACAGCCAAAGTAACGCTGGACTGGCTTCAGAACAAGAATGTGAAAGCCCTTGAGTGGCCAAACCAAAGCCCAGGCTTGAATCCCAATGAAAATCTGTGGAAAGACTTGAAGATTGCTGTTCACTGATGCTCACCATCTAACTGAACAGAGCTTGAGAACGGAAGAATGGGAGAAATGGGAGAAAATCCAAAGCTGATACAGACATACCCATGACTCAAAGCTGTAATCGCCGGCAAAGGTGCTTGTAAAAAGTATTGGCTCAGGGGTGTGAATACTTATGTAAAATAGACATTTCTGTATTACATTTTCAATAAATTTGCAAACATGTCTTAAATTTTTTTTTTGTCATTATGGGGTTTTGTGTGTAAATGGGTGAGGATTTTTTTAAATATTTAATCCATTTTGATTTCAGGCTGTAACACAACAATGTGTGAAATAAGTTAAGGGATATGAATGCTTTCTGAAAGCACTGTACCATGTTCCTTTCTCACCCAGGGAGTGTGGCCCATCAGATAATCCACACAATGGACTCACTGTCACGAAGACAAGGCTGAGAGAGAAATAACAATAACGTGACAAAAAGTTGCTTCTAAATGTACGCTTCAATTCAGATCTGGTGCTACAAGAACAAACAATCCATTAGTAAGTTCCCGTCGCAAACCATTCTCTGGCTGAGGACATCATGAACAATTAGCACAGTGACCATTGAGCAATAGCACTGGTCAGCATTCATTATGGATGGGCAAAAAGAACAAAATACAATTACAAAATACCATTAAGATCAATGTATCAAAATAGACTACAAAATACTTATATTTTCAAATGCATTTAATTAAAATACATGTATTTTCTATTTTAAAGTACATAATTTAATTTGCAAGTAACTGGCCCAAACAACAACAATATTCTCAGTAACTGATACCGAAACGTTTTACTTGCTATAACTGATAGCAAGATATGTTGTTGTTTATCTACCTTAGTTGAACGCACTGTAAGTCACTCTGGATAAGAGTGTCTACCAAATGATCAAAATGTAAATGTATACATGAAAATACACATCCCAAAATTAACTGCGTTAGCACACTGGGTATTATTAATGGCCTTGTGTCAGGCGGAGCTCATTAGAATAATTCTCAGCATGCTTTGCAATTGTAATTTTTTAATTTACAATTATATTTACTTAATTTAGCAGATGCTCTTATCACAACGTAGTGCCATCAGACTTCTGATACCAATGCAGGTGAACCGCTCTACAAAAAATATGTAAATAGAAAAGTATTTTGTAACATATCCAGGTCAGCCACCACAGTGTCCGACAACAGTATTGATGTCTTTCTCCTTTGGGGCCGGGAGTAACATTTGACTGGGGCCATAACTTGTGCTGTACCGTATGGCACAACTCAAATGCACCATTCAGTTGACAAAGGGAATTAAAGTACAAGGCCTATCTGGCATGGACAGTGATGCATCTCAAATCATTACCCAGAGGGAAACAGAATGGGTTATGGCGTCACCTCTTTAACTGCTGCTGTTTGAGTGCCTCCGCCAGGAACAAGGAGATACAGAAACAATGACAGCAATCTGTCATAATAAATAGATCATTTTACACAGGCCTTCATTCTTTACTGCCAATATCTGTGTACGGGTGCAACGTTTTAGAAAGAACATCAGGTAACCAAAAGATAAAGCTCTACCTCTATCATTTTTTCTTGAATATTCTTGATATTGCTTATCTATTAAGTACGATCATTACAATGATAAGATATGATAATGCGATCATGATTATAAGGATAATTTCTCAATGTGCATCTCTCGCCTATTGTTTCCCTGTGGACTGGAGCCTGGGAGCTTACCTTGAGCTCCTTGAAGAAGATGCAGCTCCTGGCCCACTCCACTATGGAGAACAAAGTCTGGTCGGCCATGCGACACATGAGGCTGAAGGTGCTGAGCTTTTCCTGCCGGCCCCGGCCACTCTGCTCCTGCTGCAAGAAGGCCATGATCTTACTCTGCACCTGCATCTCATCTGGGTCGCAGCGCAGCAGCTCCAGCACGAGGGGGGGCTGGCTGGGAAGCTGCGGGGAGCCACCGGAGGGGTATCCGTCCGGTAAGGGGTACCCCACCAGAGACTCTGGGGAGCTTGTGTAGGGGTCAGGGTACTCAGACTTGATGGCCCTGCTGGGGAATGCTGTGTACTGGTACTGGGTGGGCAGGGGCCCATTGGGTTGCATGGCCACCCCCAGGGAGGGGGGTCCGTAGAGGCTGGCCTCGTAGTCTGTGGGGTTGATGGAGGTTGGGATGGGGGGCATAAGGCCTTTGGGGAGGGATGGGAGGCTGTGCAGGGTGCCGGTGAAGCCATAGTTAGTCTGTACAGGCGAGATCTGTGGAGGAGCAGAATCCAGCTTGAAGCCTGTGGAACGGATCAAAGCCTTCTTCTGCTGCTTCATGGCTCTGTCCCGCTTGTACATGGGGCCAAACTTGTTCCTGCCCCCACGCATGCGGTCTGCACGCACCGCTGTCAAAGAAGAGACATCACGTTGAGAAACAGAACCGCTATCGACAACAGTGGATCTGTTATATGCCATTTGTTACTAGGCTCCTTTAGCCAGAAAGATATCATGGAAAAATGTCACTCATGTAAAATAACTCCTTATGTAAGTCCTTAAAAGAGAAACTCATTCAAACGTCTATCATTGAAAATACAGCCATAACAAGTGCACAGGAAAATTTCCTAATTTAGTCAGGAATGTTTGGCAGTTTCCTGAACCACTTTTTTGAAAAAGCAATGTAAAACAACCGCCAGGGTATCATACTCCGGTAACACTTTATTTGGATAGACTACAGTATCAGTAGCATTTCAGCTAACTATCTACTAACCCTAGCTGTAACCCTAACCTTAACCCTTTTCCTAACCCTAAACTTAACCCTTACCCTTATTCGAAACCTTACCCTAACCTTAACCCTAACTGTAGCAAGCAGTTGCTCATCAACAGACAGTTTGTTGAAAGTGTGACCCATTCTCCTTTATTCTACGACACATTCGAATTATCTTTTTGACAATTTACTATACACAACATAATGCCTTTGACGTTACGTAACACTAAGCTTGTTGATGTAAATAGAACGCTTAAAACCATCAGCGAGAAGCCCAGAGTTTTATCAGCAAGTCAAGAATGTGTCATTTCTCCACGGAAACAGGTGCTTTCTCGCATCGCATGCCTGGGAATCACTGGTGAAATCGGCGCTCTGGCCACCGTCATGTTTTGCATGCTCTATCCCCTCACAAAACCACATGGACACTCTAGTGGACACTAGTCTGTATGTTGTCTGTCCCTAATGCAAAGCTACCACAACAACTTTTGCACAAACATTTGACAATCCAGATGCAACTGATTGCTAAGACAGGCTATAAAATCCCTTCTATACTCTAAAATGTAGGGGTTCAACAAGGGTTCTTCTAATATCCTCAAAGTTCTTTGAAGAAACTTCGGATTCTTGACACTGAACATTTCCCCCAAAAGGTTCTTCCAAGAACCCCATAGGAGGTGGGGTTCATGGAGGAACCTCCTTAGTTGGTGGGGTTTCTTACATGAACCTAACTGCCAAACTGAAACATTTGAATGTGAAAGGACAGCAGGTGCAGGCACTTAACTGAAAAATGTAAAGATCTCCTCAATTTAAGGTAAGGTTTGTCCCTTATATGATCTATATTGATATTATTTCATGATGATACCATCTATCTTTCATATTTGTGCAAATCTTTGTAAAACAGAAAATGGACACAATTCAAAGGAAATCAATCAACAGGGGTAAGAATATGTACAGTTGAAGTCAGAAGTTTACATACACCTTAGCCAAATACATTTAAACTCAGTTTTTCACAATTCCTGACATTTAATCCAAGTAAGAATTCCCTGTCGTAGGTCAGTTAGGATCACTACTTTATTTTAAGAATGTGAAATGTCACTATAATAGTAGAGAGAATGATTTATTCCAGCTTTTATTTCTTTCATCACATTCCCAGTGGGCCAGAAGTTTACATACACTCAATTAGTATTTGGTAGCATTGCCTTTAAATTGTTTAACTTGGGTCAAATGTTTCGGGTAGCCTTCCACAAGCTTCCCACAATAAGTTGGGTGAATTTTTTGCCCATTCCTCCTGACAGAGCTGGTGTAACTGAGTCAGGTTTGTAGGCCTCCTTGCTCGCACACGCTTTTTCAGTTCTGCCCACAAATTTTCTATAGGATTGAGGTCAGGGCTTTGTGATGGCCACTCCAATACCTTGACTTTGCTGTCCTTAAGCCATTTGCCACAAGTTTGGAAGTATGCTTGGGGTCATTGTCCATTTGGAAGATCCATTTGCCACCAAGCTTTAACTTTAACTCAACTGATGTCTTGAGATGTTGCTTCAATATATCCACATAATCTTCCACCTCATGATGCCATCTATTTTGTGAAGTGCACCAGTCACTCCTGCAGCAAAGCACCCCCACAACATGATGCTGCCACCCCCGTGCTTCACAGTTGGGATGGTGTTCTTCGGCTTGCAAGCTTCCCCCTTTTTCCTCCAAACATAACGATGGTCATTATGGCCAAACAGTTCTATTTTTGTTTCATCAGACCAGAGGACTTCTCTCCAAAAAGTACGATCTTTGTCCTCATGTGCAGTTGCAAACCGTAGTCTGGCTTTTTTTCTGAGATCTTGGCTGATTTCTTTTGATTTTCCCATGATCTCAAGCAAAGAGGCACTGAGTTTGAAGTTAGGCCTTGAAATACATCCACAGGTACACCTCCAATTCACTCAAATTATGTCAATTAGCATATCAGAAGCTTCAAACGCCATGACATCATTTTCTGGGATTTTCCAAGCTGTTTAAAGGCATAGTCAACTTAGTGTATGTAAATTTCTGACCCACTGGAATTATGATAGAGTGAATTATAAGTGAAATAATCTGTCTGTAAACAATTGTTGGAAAAATTACTTGTGTCATGCACAAAGTAGATGTCCTAACCGATTTGACAAAACTATAGTTTGTTAACAAGACATTTGGGGAGTGTTTGAAAAATGAGTTTTAATGACTTCAACCTAAGTGTATGTTAACTTCCGACTTCAACTGTATGCTATAAGAATAATTTGAAGGCTGGCTGTATTGGGTGCGGATGACTGAACTGCTCAATTTTGTGTCTGTGTCTGCAGGTATACAGAGGAGGATGCATACACTACTGGTCAAAAGTTTTTGAACACCTGGCATTCTCTCAACCAGCTTAACCTAGAATGCTTTTCCAACAGTCTTGAAGGAGTTCCCACATATGCTGAGCACTTGTTGGCTGATTTTCCATCACTCTGCGATCTGACTCATCACAAACAATCTCAAATTGTTTGAGGTTGGGGGATTGTGGAGGCCAGGTCATCTGATGCAGCAATACATCACTCTCCTTCTTGGTAAAATAGCCCTTAGTGTGTTGGGTCATTGTCCTGTTGAAAAATAAATGATCGTCCCACTAAGCCCAAACCAGATGGGATGGCGTATCGCTGCAGAATGCTGTGGTAGCCATGCTAGTTAAGTGTGCCTTGAATTCTAAATAAATCACAGGTACCGGAGCATCAAGTCTAGGACCAAAAGGTTCCTCAACAGCTTCTACCCCCAAGCCATTAGACTGCTGAACAATTCATAAAAATCTTCTTCTCATTGGTGCCCTTTAGTAGTGGTTTCTTTGCAGCAATTCGACCATGAAGGCCTGATTCACACAAGTCTCCTCTGAACATGTTGAGATGTGTCTGTTACTTGAACTCTGTGAAGCATTTATTTTGGCTGCAAATTTCTGAGGCTGATAACTCTAATGAACTTATCCTCTGCAGCAGAGGTAACACTGGGTCTTCCAGTCCTGTGGCAGTCCTCATGAGAACCAGTTTCATCATAGCCATTGATGGTTTTTGCGACTGCACTTCTAGAAACTTTCAAAGTTCTTGAAATGTTCTGTATTGACTGACCTTCGTGTCTTAAAGTAATGATGGACTGTAATTTCTCTTTGCTTATTTGAGCTGTTATTGCCATAATGTGGACTTGGTCTTTTACCAAATAGGGCAAGGTGAATACTGTCGTGTGCATATTCTGTTAATCATCTGTGTAATTACTATTTATTGGATTCACAGACTTCACTCTCCCTACACCTCTGATGAATATAACAGGAAACCTGTTCGATCCCCATGCACTGCAAAATCAGTCTGGCAATAGATACAGAGAACATCAACACATTAACATCAACACTCCAGAGGGTATGCCCATTGAACTTGGGGCTCTGCTCAGAGTTTACGTCATATTTTGATATTTTATTCTGCTTTGCCACTAAAATCAAAATAAACACTGACAACAAAAAAAGTGTGTTATTGTTATGCATATTATTATGAATAATAATAATAGGGAAGGGGGGATTGTTCAGAAATGTACCCCAAAAGGTTCTTCAAAAGGTTATTTGAGGATCCATTAAATGGAGTTCTTGGAAGAACTTATAGGGGTTCCCCACAGTTTCAATTTGAAGAACCCCTAGGATGCTCCAGATACCTTTTATTTTTAGTGTAGGCCTACTGACCATAAAGAAGAAATGTACATATTTTAGATGAATAGCAAATGATTAAAAAAAAATGCAAATAGATCTACAGCAATAAAATTTGATTTGCATATGGAAAAATATGCCACAACATTAAGGGCATATTTCTTCTGGACAATAATGTTGAAATGCTCTCACTGATAACGTCAAATTATGGGGTAAAATGATGAGGAGAACCATACCTTCTAATCTCATGCCAACATTGAGGCATTTCTGGAATCGGCAGAAGGGACATCTCTTGCGCTGTGTTTTGTCTATTTTACACTCCTGGTTTTCTGCACAAGTGTACCTCTTATTATTCTGGACTGTCCTCTTGAAGAAGCCCTGGAGAAAATATCTACATTAGGTTGACGGGCCACAATACCCACAAACACAAGGGGGGAAAAGGACATTTTAAATAATGAGTAATTCCAAATGAAAATACCTTACAACTTTCACATGTAAGGAGTCCATAGTGGTATCCTGAGACCTTATCTCCACAAACTGGACACAATTCTTCCAAATCGGCATCATAGGTGTAGTCCATTACTTTCAAAGGGACGCCTAGTTAGCGAATAAAATCAAGGGTCAAGAAAAACGGTGACGCAGGGATGTCATTAATCAATTAATTCAAATAATGTACCGTTTCTTAATCGAATGCATTTACTGCCCATGACACATTGTAAAATGCAGGACGAAATTGCAGGATTCATAGCAGTTGTGACAAAAATGTCTGTTTTAAATCAAACGTAATTCCAATAGTCCTAAAACCTAACAAAAACAAGTTTGGCTAATAATAATTATGATCTTAATATGGGTTGACAAATCATAATGTACATAGGCGAAGAATGCAGAAGTTTATTGATTTCCACAGTGAACATGATAAATAGTTGATCTAGTGATTTTCGCATTTTAATAATGAGAGCTGATTGGCAATAGTTTTAGTCTATTTCACACAAAAAAAGACGGATGATTCCATACTGTATGCGAGCATACACTTTTATATTAATAGTTTATACAAATCCAAATTAAATTGTATTTTTATGTTACGTCTATTAGGGGTAACAAACATCCTAAAATTAAACAGGCACATGATTAGACAGATTCATTGAGCCCAAAAGACACCAAATATAAGACGCATAGATGGATACCTTTCTTGTCCCCTTTCTTCCAAGTGCTTAATCCTATAAATCATGAAATGCCCCAAACAAGGATAGAATAACGCGTTGTATAATCCAAACACACAACACCGCCACGCGCGCTTTAGCTTCAGTAGTCTTCTGTCTGTATAAGCCTCGCACGCATAGCCTTCGACACAGGTCCTGTACTCAAGGCTCTTCTATTGGGAGATTGGTCATTGATCAGTGGATGCGACCACCTATTTTTCGGAAACAACCTAAGCGGTACGGTGTACTCTTTCTTGCAACATAATAAACGGTTAGAGATGTCAAATCTGAAGGAGAATGCCGTGAACCATCAAAAAGGAACATAGGATGACCGAAGGTGATATTAGCCATTACTATTAATATTGTTAGTAGGCCTATTATTAGTATTATTTTCTTATTAATCGTATTAGCATGATGATTAATAAGAATCATATTTATATTAACATTATGTAGCATTGTTAGGCTATATCGATCGTTATTACAATGACTGTTATTATTATTCATGCTTTTGTTGTTATTGATATTACTACTCTCATAATCAATCATCAGTCGTTTTAGTTTTCGTTGTTTTAATTCTGTGACTAAATTAGGCCATATTGATGTGAACAGCAATATTGTTTTTACAAGAAATTAGTAGGTCTATAGCCTACGCATCAAAGGATAGACGTATACTTTCACATCAATAGGCCTTAGATATGTGCTAGGTAGATTTATAGAAGGAAACGCAGACCCTTTGCATATGACTTAATTATATTTCAAGGCTGTTTCAACAATACATTTCAACAAGGAGCGTTAGTCTATTAACTATTTTTTTAAATAATTATTCATTACAAAATAGGAAGATTAGGCTATATTAGGCTTAATTATTTTGTTCGGGTATAAGCTATTTTGTAGAATTAAATTAGATTCATTGATTCACACTGACTCTATTTGACGTTCTGGCAATTCTGCAAATCTATTAGCCTACTCTATACCTCAAGTTCAGATGTGGAGAGGAAGCATTTCATTTTGTACCACTTTTATTCCAAATGCGCCAAACTAGGTAGCTAGCGTAATATTTTTCTTCTTTTTCTTACTGAGACATGAAGAAGCCAAACAAACAAAAAATAAAAGTGTTCAAGGATAAATACTTTTGAATAGCGTATTTCCCAGATTGCCTAATGAAGGCTTATGCAAGGTTTATATAATATTTGTCAGGATGCATTATGCTTTACGGCCTAGTCACAAATATGGGAAGTGCAGACAGAATTTCTTTATTAAAATTGTGGTCTATCTCAATTTAATGACTTTAAATAGGCTATTCAAAATGGGCTTGCTACAACAAAACATTAGAGGCATATTGCTATATGTATAAAATATTGCATTTACCTATCTGTGTGTTTACAAAGTTAATGTTGGCATATCCAAAGTTTAAGACAATTGTACAGATTCAGCTAGCGGATTATTAGACTTACCTTGTGCCTTTTCTCCCAACATTTGATTGCCTATGAGGTAGGCCAGACGTCGACGATAATAAAACCTTAAATAAGATGCTGCAAAGCTTTGGCCACTTTGGATAGCCTATAAAAACCGAATATACAAAACAAATACTTAGCCTAAAAACAGATGATTTAGGAAAATGGGGATCTCCACGAATAACTGCAGTCATTTCCAGCTTTGCCTTTGCTCTTCCTTCTTTATTAAATAGCAAAAAAAAGTTACTAAAGTTCTTATTGGTCATCGACATGTCATGTGACGACCACGGATACGACGATGCGCCCTTTTCTCACAATCCAAGCAATATAATAACTGAGATGCACACATACAGACACAGTGTATCGTACGGGGCTATCAGTGTCCTCAACCTCATCAGTATCATATATGCCAGAAAATGGACATATTTAACTGTGTATGGCAGTTCCATCAGGTAATGTAATTATGAATGTTTTATTACTGTGAAACTGGCATACTTTGGCTATGACAAAGACAATACGGAATCGCATTACAATTGTAGAAAATATGTAATTAATATACTTCAGAAATCTAATGACAGTAGGTCAATGCATTGCGTGATGCAAGCCCCTCGGTGACTATAGAGGCACACATAATCATCTGAACCACTACCATCTATCTATCTACAATTCCCGAGGATAAACTCCAAGGGAGAACTTGAACTTAGTGGTTTAACCAAACATTGTACATTTATAAAATCAGGAATGATAATTACCTGAGTCCATATTCAATGATATTGTTGCCACCAGCGCAGCCTAGTCTAATTAATAAAACTCGAGTTTTTTCTTGAGTTCTAAGAAATAAATCTGCAGTTGAATCAGGTCTGAAATAACCACTTCTGTATACAGTATGTTCTGTGTTAATGAGAGTGGTGTGTACAATTAAGTGATAATGCCTGAGAAGCCGGTGTTAGGAGGATATATTGGCATGGGTATTGGTGGGCTCGAGAGGTAGTCGAGGGCCGGCAAACAAGGACAATAACACCGGCTTCGAGGGCATTATCACTTTTGTACAACGGGTTACCAACATATTCGAATAATGACTGACATATTTTCATAAAAAATATTATTTCATCCTTCCACAAGATATAGTGCCAACACACATTGAGGGTTGCTACCCAAGCCGGCTAGATTCATTCTATCTGTTCAGTTCATTCTGACACTATTGTCCAGAGGAGCAAGCCAACAACACAGCTAACACAATCACTTCAAACTGAAGCTGGAAAGAATGCAAACTAGCTGCACTTCGTTGGGTTTGACATTTTTTCAATTTACATTTCTTTATATATATCCATAAAAATGATGCCAGTTGATTCATGATTTCGATTGGCTGAGAAACACTGTGTGCCTGTCTGTCTAGTCCTGACTCCCAACATGTTCATTGCTATGGGACAGCTGGATATTTTTCACACAAGTCTCCTCTGAACAGTTGATGTTGAGATGTGTCTGTTACTTGAACTATGTGAAGCATTTATTTTGGATGCAATTTCTGAGGCTGGTAACTCTAATTAACGTATCCTCTGCAGCAGAGGTCATTCTGGGTCTTCCATTCCTGTGTCGGTCCTCATGAGAGCCATGAACAAATTTGAATATTGAAACAATGTTCCAAATGTCGGAGAGACAGACCGCGAAGTTTATACACATCTTCCCCTGTTGAAAACTAAATGTTGGACTAAAAGAAATGTGAGATAATGTCTAGATGCTTTTTATAGTGGAGATCAAGTTTATAAATTGCTTGGCTGGGCTGATGAGCCAGTGGATTGTGCAGTCAGATGGAACAGAGTAAATAGGCATTTTAATGTAATAGATTTAGCCTGGTGGTTACTTGTGGAATACACACTGACTGGAATACAGTTTTAAACAATCAGCATTCTGGATTAGACCCACCCGTTGTATAATTAAGCAATAAGGCATGGGGTGTGTGTGGTATATGGCTAATATATCATGGTTAAGGGCTGTTCTTACGCACGGCGCAACACAGAGTGACTGGATACCCGGAGGTGCCTTATTGCTATTATAAAGTGGTTACACACATATACCACGGCTTTCAGCCAATCAGCATTCAGGGCTCGAACCACCCAGTTTATGATGTGGATTTAGAACATAGGTTCGGTGAGGGGAGATATTGTATAGAGATGCTATATTCTTAAAGGCCCAGTGCAGTCCAAAATTCAATTTTCCTTTGTTTTATATATATTTCCACACTATGAGGTTACACATCCCTCCCATTAGGCTCGTCCAATTAGGCCCCTCACTCAGACCACTCCCAGACAGTCCTAGCAAAATTCTTGCTTGAGAAATTGTGGGTTATTTATTACCTTTGTAATTGAAGAAAATTACATTAAAGTACTTAATTGTTACCCAGAAATGACTTGATATTGAGATAAAACAGCTGTATTGAACCTTTAAGATATTGTGCTCAAGTGCCTGTCTATTATAATTACATGAAAGCCAAGATCGATTCAACCTCTTATTTGAATGTGTAAAAGCTCATAACGTTTGTGTTGAAACATTGCAAGACCACGCCAGGCATTTGGTTATCTAGTCATTCTAGTTGTATCAATTGGTCTGCATAGCTGGAGAAATACAAAACCCACAAGGTATGTCTTTTGGAATTCCTGTTCATGAATCATGATAAACATTTGCTCCATTCTCCATTCTGCCCATTGTTTGCAGGTTGTAGACATGATTATTATCCTATGAGGTGGTGCAAAGCAGGAGTTTTAAACTATTACATTTGAATTACACTATTCACATACGGTTCACCGTTGCAAAGACGGAATGAAAAAGAAACCTCTAATTGGTTGTTATTGCACCAGCAGCATTAACTGTTACTGTAACAGAGGCATTAGCTCCTGTTGTATGTATCTTATAGTGCCCTGAGCCCACTGCAGTGAAGGATCTGAGTATGGGGCAGTGACCCTCCAAGGTCTCAGTTTAGGCAAAAACAAGGTCCCTGATTAGGCTATCAACACATCCTATTATTATATCTAAGAGGCAGAAAACAAACATTGAGCCTACTGTCAGGACAGGGTGAGGAGGAGGAAGAGGGCCTGCAGAGGCAGACACCAGGCTAGGCCTCTTGTCAATGAATCCCAGAAATATGGCCTATCTAATGTTTGTCTCCAGCACTCTTTTGTTTTGCGAGTGTGCTGTGGCTACAGGTCAATGGTACCCCAGCATCAGAAGCGCTCTGTCTCTGTCTCTGAGATATATTAGGACAATAAATAAAGAGCAGGAATGGGGCTTCGATGTTGTTTTGACTTCATCATTTATATTTTGCTCATTTTGCCCTCTGCAGCTATTTTCTGTTAAAACAGCAGAATCTCTGGGATAAAAAAAAATGTATCGGAAAACAATTGCTTTATAGGTGAAAGGGCATTTATGCTAATCTCTTTTACATGTGACACATCAACAAAACCAAAAAGAAGAGTAAATATGTCACGCAAGAAAAGTCATTCAAAAAGTACCTATTATTTTCTATGAACATTTAATTGAATGCATTCATTCTATAATTATGCAATGGAAAATACATGCTGATGGTTCAGACAAGGATGGAATTACAGTAGAACAGACTGACTGGATGCAACATGTAGAACGTCAGTTTATGTGTAGCCATCTCACCCAGGTGTAACAACCGTTTATTGATTGGGTCAGTCGTGCCTCAAAGAGGAGCTATCTGCACGATACAGAAGAAAGTGTAAGGACACTGCTTTCTCAGAAGAAAGTGGAGACTGCTTTCGAAGAAAAGTATACGCATATGGAGAGACTACATTTCTACTTGTCAATAGCAAATCACAAAGCAAGCATGAACAATAACGATAACCCCTGGCTCAATACACATGTCAGTGTCTTCCGTTTGTCCTTTGGGTAAGGGTACTGCACAAACTAAACCAAACAAAACACTTGGAGGAGGAGCAAAGATGGTCAAACTACAATAGCATCTTAAGAAAGCAAACGTGCAAGGGGTTTCCGCCAGTGTCAAAGATTAAAACCACAAACTCTTAACTTAGAGCTAGAATTACTTTGGAACTCAAATCTTTTTTCCCCTCAAAGAGTTTCATATATCCATATTAGTCACATTTACAATAGACCATGGGGTTTGATGAAATATGACGGACAAGATGAACATGTGTATCTGTTATGACTATTTTGGAGTTATGCCCTCTGGTGGTCTACTCTATGTATATGGACTACCGTCGTAATGCATATAAACTACCAAGGACGACAAAAGCAAACACTCTTTCAGTAGTGGTTGAAGCATGCACAGCAGGCCTACTGTGAGCATTGGGGATTGTATTATCTATTAATTGTTATAGGAAGTAAGTACTAAGTAAGTAGTATTAGTAAGTACAGTGGTTGAAAAAGTATCCAAATGTCATACTTGAGTTTAAACTATTAAAGTAAAGATACTTTAATAGTCACCCAGAAATGTTTTTACTTGAGTAAAAGTCAAAAAGTATGTATACTTAAGTATAAATCATTTCAAATGACTTATATTAAGCAAACCAGACTGCACAATTGTCTTGATTTTTGAAATTCACAGATAGCCAGGGGCACACTCCAACGATCAGACATAATTAACAAACAAAACATCTGTGCTTAGTGAGTCCGCCAGATAAGAGTCAGTAGGGACGACCAGGGATGATCTCTTGATCAGTGTGTGAATTGGACCATTTTCTGTCCTGCTAAGCATTTCAAAATGTAACAAGAACTTTTGGGTGTCAGGGAAAATGTATGGAGTAAAACGTACATTATTATTAATGTATTCATTAGGAATGTTGTGAAGCAAAAGTAAAAGTTGTCAAACATAGAAATAGTAAAGTACAGATACCCCCAAAAGCTCCTTATGTAGTACTTTAAAGTATTTTTTACTTAAGTACTTTACACCACTGAGTAAGTAAGTAAGTAATTAGTAAGTAAGTAAGTAATTAGTAAGTAAGTAAGTAATTAGTAAGTAAGTAAGTAGTAAGTAAGTAAGTAAGTAGTAATAATAAGCTAGTAGGAGACGGTATTGAATAATAATTGTGAGAAACCAATAAAACAATGCAGCCCTTTCAGTATTTGTGCTTAGCCTTATTGATGCTGGGAGATGCAAGCCAAGGCCTACAGCATAGATGGAGCACCTCAATACATTAACACCATTCCGTGGCCTTGACTTATTACTGAAATTTAACAGCCCTTTCCGTTAGTGCTTTTTTGAGAAGTCAGCTTTGTGTTCAACAACAATAGAAACATGCCCTCACAAGGTCATCCTCAAATGAAACCTTGCACACACTTAAACATATCACTCACTATATTTTGGTTTGATAATCCATTATAGCAGTCAAAGTAATTTCATGCAGTATCAACTTGGTATGCATCAAAAGGGCCTATACAGTCCATTGTTGTGGCACATCTCTCTTCAGAATATTATTCCGCTTTCACTTCAGTCCAAAAATTCTCTGTCCTCCACATTTTAACGTGTCAGGAATCTTCAGAAACCACATTTATAAATGTTTGTTTGGCAAAACATTCAGTAATGAGAAAGAGAGGCGCAACCCAGTTGTCTCGTACAGAGTAGTGTACTATAATACACGTTTGAGGTGGATCTGTGAATATGGACTCTCTGGACAGTACAGCCACTTTAACATGTACAGTACAGATATTACTGTTACCGCCTGGCAAACCTCCTGGGGCTGTCCTTGACCAAAACTCTCCTCTCAAAATTTGGAGACAGATCTAAAAGTCCTCAATCTCTTTTGCCTCCAAAGTGTTATAGACGCAAAAACAAAACTTTAAACAAAATCTCATTTGTTTTCCCTCAATTTCATTTCCTGGCCCTGAGAATCAGGGTTATATCGCTCAATGTTTGATATGAGCATTTATTAAAATGTTGTTTCCATTTATGAGCATGCTCTAGTGAAGGGAATCAGATTGAAGTGATTAACTGGACAACCAGATGTTCAAATGTTGGCGTCTGCCAGAAGCCCATTCAAGGTTACAACAGCCTGGTAGCTGTTCATTAGGTAAGATTGTAGCATTTATAGCTTTTTGTCCATCATAAATCTCTGACACCAGACAGATAATTTGAGGAGACAAGAACAAAATATATATGTTTAAAATATATGTATATTTATAAGGCCAAACATATCTTAAACAATATAAACAAATTATTTAAATACGTTTTCGATCGTTATTTCCATATAAACTCAACAGACATGTCATTTGTTCCTGTTTGTAAGGGGTGTGTACTGGTGGCAGAGAAGTCAGACGCAGGAGAGCAAAAACGGCGTTTCCAAACGGCACAGTTTAATAACAAAAACCCCACCGGAAAACAGAGCAATAAAATAATGGGTACTTAACCTGCCGCACACCAGGACAGACGTGCACGAGCTCTTACAACAAACAATCACCGACAAGGACATGAGGGGGAACAGAGGGGTAAATACACACCAGGACAGACGTGCACGAGCTCTTACAACAAACAATCACCGACAAGGACATGAGGGGGAACAGAGGGGTAAATACACACCAGGACAGACGTGCACGAGCTCTTACAACAAACAATCACCGACAAGGACATGAGGGGGAACAGAGGGGTAAATACACACCAGGACAGACGTGCACGAGCTCTTACAACAAACAATCACCGACAAGGACATGAGGGGGAACAGAGGGGTAAATACACACCAGGACAGACGTGCACGAGCTCTTACAACAAACAATCACCGACAAGGACATGAGGGGGAACAGAGGGGTAAATACACACCAGGCCCAACTGTGTTATTGTTTAAACTGCAGATTTCTCCTTTAACAACCAGAAGATCATTATGGAGATTCAATGGTCTTTCAGCCTTGACAGTTCAGGCCTATCAGTGTCCTCTCGGATTTATTGGCCTGTGTCCTTTCTGCCACGCTCCTGAAGCGTGGGTTCTCCAGGTGTGGTCATCTCCCCCTCTCTCTCTCGTCTCCCCCCTCTCCACATCTCCCCACTCTCCTTGGGGGAGCCCTATCATGTTGTTCCCCTTGACCCTGGCGCACTCCAGCCCCGCTGCCTTACGATAACAGTCCCACCATTCCTCACCCTCCGCCAACTGACACACGTTCACTTTCTCCATCCCCCTCTCTCTCTCTTCACTTGTATCTCTCTCATTTTGGTGAGGGGGGTCAGGCCTAGCCTTGACATGTCTCCAAGAGTAACGTAAATGGGCTCAACCTAAAGCACAGGCAGGTGTCACGGGGCTAGTTCAATTAAACACCGACACCACCACTGCTACCAAGTCACATTACAGCATACATCGTCAAGGCATTGAGCGAACAAAATGAACAAACGATAGTGCAGTTGGAGGAATGCGTGCGTGAATCCCAAAGGCTTGTTATGACAAAACCCCTTGGCAAGACAAGTAAAGATGTCATTTCCTCTAGATTGTCTTTACATCTTAATCAAAGCAGCAATCCTCCCCTAAGTCTGTGGTACTGTGCTCTTATATCTCAGCTCCAACTCTCTTATCGAACCTCTGGCTCTTATCAAAGAGATAGGATATTGGACTTTTAGTTCTGATAAGAGAACCTGGCTCAGAGGGTGGCATTTCTAAAGGGCAGCTCCCGCTATGGTGGGCCAACTAAAACCTAACGCTGCAGGGGCCTGCAATTAAGATCTCTCAACCCTGTCCTGACAGGGAGCTTTGAAAATGTTGCACAACACATACTATAACCATGTTTGGTTCTGAAAATGTTGGTCTTGACAATGTTATTGATTTTGTGACTTTTATAGTGTTATCATAACGCATTGAATTGTGTATACTGCATTTGTCATGGTATGGCCCATTTCTCTATTGTGAGTGGTAGATAGTAAATAGTGGTATTGATAGGTTTTGCTATTATGTCAGGTATACACCATCATATTCAACACAATCCATGCACAGGATACATTTTCCCCTTCATACCCTTTGTTATCCCTGCATGATACATCTCCATTGAAAGGGACTCCACACCTCCAGCCTTGAGTGGGCCTGAGAGTGGAGGTCAGTCAGTGAAGGAGGGGATCCTGTCAGGGGAGAGAAGAGGGGCTGCTGTTAGTACAGCCTGTCAAAATCCCCTCGCCTCGCTCAGCCTTGAGCAGATAAGTAGGCCCCCCTCTGCCAATGGACCACTCCTGGGCCGGATCACAGACATGATGCAAGCAGCAGCTCCACTGATCAGTCTCCAGATAACCTAAACAGGACAATGTTACTGTCGATCGTGTGTTTGGCCTCGATCTCCTCCTCTTCTTTGACTATATTAAGGACGACATTGAGATTCATTGCTTTACATTTCCATATGCATTGCAGTTCCATTCAGATTTAGCATTCAGGTTCTACCAAAAGGTGCAGTGTACTGTGGTCCTGTCCCTGGTCCTGCGTTTTAGTTACACCCTAAATGTAGATGATCATAATTCATGTTGTCTAGATACAGATCTTTCTCCCTCGAATGCAGGAACGGTTTGTTTTTGTGTGTGTGTGTGAATGATAGGCTTTCTCAGTCTGCAAAACAAATTAGGCTGGATGGGTCATGGACACACAGATTAGGCCCATCCAAAATCTGCTGACGGGCTTCAAATGACAGAGAAAGAGTATGTCCCTTAAACCCTAGATGTACATGTCTTGGTAAGCTTACAGTTTTTCTCAATTGCTAAAACACTAAAACCCATTGGCTGAACAAAGTTCTCAGTTGCCTGGACTCATTTAGCTAATTATGCAGTCTGTTGTCAATACCTTAAACCATTTCACATGGTAAAACACAATTTGCAGATCTCACTTAGACTTTTCAGCAAAACTCTAAACACATTCTCATTCTCAAAACACATTCTGCACTCTAATGCACTTGTCATCCATACTGGTAAACACAAGTGGCAACAATCAAATACAAATAGAGAACATATGTCATTGATTGAACACAACCACTCAAAATTGAATTAACCTGTTTCAAATGATGCGACACAAACAATATAAGCCAGTTCAGAGAGCAAACAGAACAAAAATGAACAAAAAACTAAATTGCAAAGAGCAAAGCAGTAGTAATAATTAGTAATTTCTGATACATTTTGAGCTACTATGATAGAACATGTTTTCGTTCATCAAAAGACAATGACGGAAAAATCGAATTCTTTGTTTTAGATAAAAAATGTACTTCTCCCTGAGAATTGTATGTTTTGAACAATGTGTTTTCTGTTTTTCGGTGTATTGTTTACTGACTGCTTGAGAGTGTATATCATTTTGATCACTTTGTTTATGATAGCAGTGTGATTTTGAACACAGGTAAAACTGTTTTGAGGCGAATGTTTCATTTTGCAAGAGGAGTCAGAGGTTATGTAAATAGTGCTTGAAGATGAGGTTTTGTGTTTAATGTTTTCAGGAAATGGAGCAAGGTTTCAGAAATTGTGTGTTAGCGATTGAGAAAAACGGTAATACTATCCGATGGAATGATCAGATCGCAACGGTTCTTTTTTGTACAGCAAATAAGCATCAAACAAAAGGGAAGCGTAGAGCCTCTTCACACCGGTCACTACCTGTTAAATAATAATAGACACGACAACAATTGCACAGTTGCATAACGTTCACATTTATTTGGTTTCAAGTCCTAACATATTCTAAACATGCGTTTAACACATATGGATCACATTTGTCACAGGTAGTTCAAGTAAGAAAAGCAGATGAGAGAGGTTTTTCAAAATGATTTAAAGGGATACTTCAGGATTTTGGCAATGAAACCCTTAATCTACTTCCCCAGAGTCAGATGAACTCGTGGATACCATTTTATATCTCTGTGTGCAGTTTGAAGGAAGTTGCTAACTAGCGTCAGCGCAACTTCTAACTAGCATTAGTCAGTTGTACAACTGAATGCCTTCACCTGAAATGTGTCTTCCGCATTTAACCCAACCCCTCTGAATCGGCGCAATGACTGGAAATCTATGGTAACAGCTAGCATGCTAGATGTTGCCATGGAGTTCCATTCATTGAGCTAACGGTAGTTAGCATTGGCTCGCAAAACTACCTCTAACTTCCCTCGTACTGGATGCCGAGACATAAAAATGGTATCCATGAGTTCATCTGACTCTGGGGATCCCTTAAAGTATCCCTTTAAGGAGAAAAAAACAAACATGGCAGATAAAAATGTAATGCATTTCATCTGCGTATCCAGTGGTGCAGATTCAATGGGAATACTTTAAGACGTTGTTCCCTGAGATATGTTATGATTTTATCTGCTCTAGTTGCCCCATTGTGGGCTCCTTAATAAGGAGCTTCAACGAATGAATTGTAATAACACTGAATAAGCTTGTAATGACACTGTTATAACAGAAAACCATTCATTGTTGAGATGAGTGAAGGAAAACATGTTAACAGGAAATGGCAAAAGGGCCAAAGTTACATTCTAATGAATAATCACTCACAAGCAGCATTCTAAATATCAAACATGATACTGATCATTTAACCCTATTAAAGTCTTTACACTTTGCCTTTACATTGTTTGGTACACCCCATCTTGAAAACTATATAAATATAGTGAAGGAACACAATACATTGATTGGAATACCATACTGGGTTATGTGTTGCGATATGAACTGTACAAAGAAACACTGATTCACCAGTAAAATGGGAAGTATTGATAAAACGACCGCAGAAAAGTGAACAAATGGTAACCGCCTTTTGGCATGTGATTACATACAGTATGCCGAGATTCCCACAGAAATGATTTGTGGTATGGTAATCAGGGGTGTTAATGATTGGTAGTGTACGGTCATGACGTGGTAGATAAGTCATCAAGTCTGATCCGTTTTCATTGATCACGTTGTAAACTGCATGATCGATCGCAGAAAAAAAGGTTGTAAATGTAAACTGGCACGGTGGTGTAAACTGACTCCCATCCACCAAGGGCGAGGCTGCAGTTTGTCCTGAGGTACCACGGAAAAACACATGCGGAAACGTTTACATGCAAAATAGGTAACAGTGAGGTAACTGGATGAAATAAGAGACACAAAATAACAGAACATTGGTGCAATGAAACCAATAAATATGATTTTTTTTAAAAAACATTACCTGTGTGAGAGTAAGCAACGTGATGACACACAAAAAGAGGTAGTTTCAGTATAGAAATTGCAAATTACATATCCATTATCTGTAAAAACACATTCCAGAAAATAGTAAGAATGGTAATGAGTTTGTATTACATGTGTTTCAAAACATGAGAGGTGTTGGCAGCAAGGTAGCAATGTGACGTTTGATTTTAAAAGAGACTGCAACGAAGAACCTGCCACTTAGAGTCCCTATATTCATGTATGGTGGCCAGAGTGACACTGTATGGCAGCAGCAGCACTGGGCTAGGATCTCAAACACAAGTACCCTAAAAATGTCTGATCCCTGAGTTTAGGAGTGCCATATGCACTGAGCCCCCCAGACCAGTGGCTGGCTACTCTCCACCGTGACTTCTGGCACACCTCAATGTTCTCTGCTTTGTTCACAGATGGTCAACTGAAAGAAAAGTAGGAAGCCACGGTGTGTGACTCTGTTCTAATATTGGAGTTGAAAACTCCACACCTCAGGCCCAAATGACACTGGGGAATACAGTGAAGGCTTTGCATGTGAAGGACGCATAATATTTACCAGTTTCACAGGTGCCTGTCTCCTGCCGAGTTAATTCCCTGTCTGCAGATGTCATTTTACTCATCAACTCTGTAACATGTCTTTGGTAATAGTAAAGAGTGACCAATCCATAAACAATTTAGAATTGTAATATCAATACCGTAAACACTATATTCTTTTGGAACTTAAATTACAGCAGAGAGTTGATAGAATCACATCCAACATCCATCAGAAAGAATTGTAATGTCAATGTAAACAAACGCTGTATAGCCTCAAAACATGGTTAAAACTAGAATTCATGTCATGGATGGTCAGTCCTTGCATCCATAGCTCTGTCTATGAATTTTAGAGTGGTTACATTTCTCCAGGCCCATCCCTCAGGCTTTTTACCAAAACTAAGGCGGGGTTATTGTTCTAATTAAGGATTCTAGTTTTAACAATAACATTGAAAATGTATAAAAAAACAAAAGATGGAAAGGTGGCTACTTGAAAACTACTGAAACAAAGAACACACCATTGGTGAAAGTATTCAAAGGGTGGTTCAGGGCATAAGATAGTACAGTGTTAAAGGAACATTCCACCCAGAGATGCATCATATGGGGAGGATTTCTGTATTTTAATATCATATCTTGAAAATTGATTGCTGACCAGCAAAACATTTTTGGCACTATGTCAACAATGGACAAATGAAACAAATAACAAAACATTGATTTTTTTGGGGGGGGGTGGAGTACTCCTTTAAGGCAGGTAGGTAGTAGTGTTAAGGCTGAGCAAGACAAACGAGGCTGGACTTACAGTAGTGATGAAGGGAGAGAGTAAGCCTACCTGATAGTTGAGGTTATTTTAAGCATGCTCAGTTTGGAAAGGGGACATCTCTGGCATTTCGGCCCTGTCTCAGGCCACCTTCAGCCAAATCATCTCAACACTGAACTGGGAGCACCGGTTCACCAGTTGTTTAAAATCTGGTCAAAAACAATCTGTTCCAAAACATGCCCTTTAAAACCAACACATTCACTTTCATAAAAACAGGAAACTATTTGAAAAAGAAAACAACTTCTAAGAAGGACCTACAATGTCCTGAATCCTACGACTACGAATCCTACAAGTACATCAGCATTGTGATCACTGAATAACTCCTGAATGCAATACACAACACTCACTTTACCCTGTTTAAATACAGGTCCACAAGGACCTGAGAGAGAGGAGCATGCAGGGTGGGGACTTTGCCAAGTTCATGGTCAAAGAATGTGTCCTGCCTCACCACAGCACGCATAAAAGAGAGTCATTTTAAGGACTGCATTGCCCCAAATGTTCAAACAACGGTTACTAGGAAACAGCTAAAACTTGAATGATCAAAAAAGACTCTTCAAGTGGGAAAAATTATCATCTCATACTTAAAAAATAAAGAACCTATTTCTCTTTATGTTTCTTCTTTCTTTTTTTTTAAACAATGTGCATATCTGTCTTAGATGATGTGCAAGCCGGAAGTAACCTCTAGTCCTTCCCTAATGTCTCCTCCGTCTCTCCGCTTTTACAGCCAAAAAAGTAGTCACCTGAGCATTCCGAACCCAACACTGTCTAAAGATGTAGTAGTAAAAATGAGCAGGCCAGCATTTCCTTCTAGCCTAACTGTGCGGACCGGACCACCAACCCAATGAGCATGTGCAGAGGCTAAGGATTGGGCAAGGGAGTACCAGTGGAGGGCTAAAAGTTGTATGTCTGGAGCAACAGATGGGTGCTACAGGGACTAGGAGGGAAGACAGTGGGGCCTTTGTCTGTGGTGTCTCATCGTTAGGGGTTAGGATGGGAACCAGCTGCACTGTGTGTCTGTCTGTCAGCAGAAGGTCTCTCCTCCAGCTCCGACGCACATTGATTAATTTCTTAGTCGGGTCCTTCATTGATAAGAAATCATTACATTGAGCTATCGGCTCATCGCCCATCTATGGGTTCTGCTTGAAAAAGCTTTGCATAACACTTTGGTCAACAACAACAAAAATCAATACAGCTAACAGCAAACGTCCCCTACCCCTGCAATTTAATTTGTTCCGCAGTCTATGATTGTAGAAAATACCCGTATGCTCGTTTTCTACGAAGATCCCACAATCCAGCTAAGTGTCACCTCACCGAAAGTCTAGGAATGTTCAAAACAGACCAGCCCATCCCTTACAGGAAGTCTGTCTGTGGGTTCTGTAAGAGATAGTGTGTGTAACACAGTATAGAAAAATACGACAAGAAGGGGGACAATACACCTGTAGTGAACATTCATTTGTTGATTGCAGGGGTGAACGCTTTTAAAAAAATCTTTGGTTCAACGTACAGCAATGCCTTTGGTCAATTTCGTGGTAAATGCCTACTTATCAATCTATGATTCAGGAGTTTAAAGCATTTACAGGGATTGGATTTAGACTGGGCAACTCTTCATTTCAAAACGGCGAGAAAAAGGTACCTGAAAATAGAAACAACATCTTCCTGAGGTAGTCTCAAAACACTTGTCAACTCATTTATATCCGGCCCCCTCCGAATAAAATAAATGTTTAAAATCAAGTTCTAACAATGGCAACACCGACACATTGAGCAATCGGATACACACTTGTAAACTCCAAAGACCAATGCGTCACTGTGCATTTAGTTTGTACAGAAGCATGTGCACAGCATAAATCAGCATACATTCAGCTCTGTCATGTAATAAATATATAGAGAAAAAAAAAGCTTTATAAAACTAGCTGCTTGTCACATTCACAGGAAGGAGGACCAGTCCCTTGCCCTGCCCCCTAGGCCAGCTCTGAGTAAAGGGGCGGTCCTAGAGCCAGCAGGGCAGGCCTCAGTTCCCAGGGGAGGTACCCGTAGAAGTCAGACAGGGGGAACTTCCTGTCCTGTAGCTGATTAGGCTGGATTTGCAGGAGTGCAAGACTGCTTTGAACAAAAGGGGGAGCTGTTCCAGGGGAACATTCACCAGCTTGCCTGGAAAGAAACATGTTTCACAGGGTGTGAGTACAGAGCAATTATCCTATCGCCTACCTTGTTATGGACCTTTATATTAGCATTTCGTAATACACCGCCCGCCATGCCAATCCCTGATAGATGCCCCAACTTACCTGCCATGAAACGGATCTCTGGCAGACACATCATGATCTCGGGGAAGCGTTTGGGCTGGTGAGGGTACTTGTACTCAGTGTAGTCCTGACACACGTACCAGTAGCGCTTGTTTAGCTGCTCCAACTGGGAGACGTTAGTCAGACCACGGATATCTGCACGACAGACAGGGACACATTGAGGAGAGGACCTTAGCTACTGTTCATGTACAGTGCCTTGCGAAAGTATTCGGCCCCCTTGAACTTTGCGACCTTTTGCCACATTTCAGGCTTCAAACATAAAGATATAAAACTGTATTTTTTTGTGAAGAATCAACAACAAGTGGGACACAATCATGAAGTGGAACGACATTTATTGGATATTTCAAACTTTTTTAACAAATCAAAAACTGAAAAATTGGGCGTGCAAAATTATTCAGCCCCCTTAAGTTAATACTTTGTAGCGCCACCTTTTGCTGCGATTACAGCTGTAAGTCGCTTGGGGTATGTCTCTATCAGTTTTGCACATCGAGAGACTGACATTTTTTCCCATTCCTCCTTGCAAAACAGCTCAAGCTCAGTGAGGTTGGATGGAGAGCATTTGTGAACAGCAGTTTTCAGTTCTTTCCACAGATTCTCGATTGGATTCAGGTCTGGACTTTGACTTGGCCATTCTAACACCTGGATATGTTTATTTTTGAACCATTCCATTGTAGATTTTGCTTTATGTTTTGGATCATTGTCTTGTTGGAAGACAAATCTCCGTCCCAGTCTCAGGTCTTTTGCAGACTCCATCAGGTTTTCTTCCAGAATGGTCCTGTATTTGGCTCCATCCATCTTCCCATCAATTTTAACCATCTTCCCTGTCCCTGCTGAAGAAAAGCAGGCCCAAACCATGATGCTGCCACCACCATGTTTGACAGTGGGGATGGTGTGTTCAGCTGTGTTGCTTTTACGCCAAACATAACGTTTTGCATTGTTGCCAAAAAGTTCAATTTTGGTTTCATCTGACCAGAGCACCTTCTTCCACATGTTTGGTGTGTCGCCCAGGTGGCTTGTGGCAAACTTTAAACGACACTTTTTATGGATATCTTTAAGAAATGGCTTTCTTCTTGCCACTCTTCCATAAAGGCCAGATTTGTGCAATATACGACTGATTGTTGTCCTATGGACAGAGTCTCCCACCTCAGCTGTAGATCTCTGCAGTTCATCCAGAGTGATCATGGGCCTCTTGGCTGCATCTCTGATCAGTCTTCTCCTTGTATGAGCTGAAAGTTTAGAGGGACGGCCAGGTCTTGGTAGATTTGCAGTGGTCTGATACTCCTTCCATTTCAATATTATTGCTTGCACAGTGCTCCTTGGGATGTTTAAAGCTTGGGAAATCTTTTTGTATCCAAATCCGGCTTTAAACTTCTTCACAACAGTATCTCGGACCTGCCTGGTGTGTTCCTTGTTCTTCATGATGCTCTCTGCGCTTTTAACGGACCTCTGAGACTATCACAGTGCAGGTGCATTTATACGGAGACTTGATTACACACAGGTGGATTGTATTTATCATCATTAGTCATTTAGGTCAACATTGGATCATTCAGAGATCCTCACTGAACTTCTGGAGAGAGTTTGCTGCACTGAAAGTAAAGGGGCTGAATAATTTTGCACGCCCAATTTTTCAGTTTTTGATTTGTTAAAAAAGTTTGAAATATCCAATAAATGTCGTTCCACTTCATGATTGTGTCCCACTTGTTGTTGATTCTTCACAAAAAAAATACAGTTTTATATCTTTATGTTTGAAGCCTGAAATGTGGCAAAAGGTCGCAAAGTTCAAGGGGGCCGAATACTTTCGCAAGGCACTGTATATGTGTGACGTTTGCATTATTTTTATTCAATAAAGCATCTGAGCAGCAGAGCAGTTCAGAAAATCCCTGAAGGATCAGTGCTGTGTCTGACTGTGTGTGTGTGTGTGTGTGTGTGTGTGTGTGTGTGTGTGTGTGCGTTACCTTGGTTCAAGAAGTTGATGGCTTTCATGCAGGCGTACTCCTCGTTGCTGACCTTCAACTGGTGGAACTTGCGGAACAGATAGATCAGCCTCTCCATCACCTCCATGCCATTCTCACTGAACCTGGAGAGGAAGCATACAAAAACATGGTGAGATTGTGAAATGTGATACGCACGCCCGCTCACTCGCAAACAACCCACAAAATCAACAAGACTACCAGCTCTTGTACACACAGCTACAGAAGTGGAAAATCACAAAGAAATAACAAAGTTATGGGAGAGTAGATTTATGATAGTTGATTCAATCATGACCGTAATAAGAGGATGAGCAGTAGGGGTGGGGGGGGGGGCTTAACCACTACAAGTGATTAAGGACATTCATCTCGCTGACTAAACATTTCCTTTAGCTTTAAGGAAGGAGCATGTACTTAAACACGGCAAACTGAACAACTGTACTCATCAATCTCTATAACCGTCTCTGCAGCTCCCCTTAAATCTTGATCACTTTAGTACATGTGCCTACACACCGCTTAGCACTGGCTTAGTAAATCAAACACCTTCTCTTTGAATGTGCAAACTGCAGGCAAATGGGCCTTTGCAACACAACCCAGCCGTAAATCCAATAGAAAATGAGGAAGAAGTGTGCCAAAAGGGCTGATAATTCTGGTCTGATTTACACACAGCCAAAAGCCCCCACAGTATTATGGCCAATCTGGGACAGAGGGACAGACCTGTATTTCATAATGGCCCAGACAGTGCTAGCCACAGTCCTGAGGAGTCATCCACCTCACAGGACAGTTCACTGGCACACTTCCAAAACCAATATACCCTGATGTAATGGTCGAAATATCACAGCCTTTAGAGATGGTGAACTCACAGAGTGGAACGGTGGTCTCTGTAGGAGACTGTTGTTGCAGAAGGAAACACAACTCAAATGTTGACATCATCCCTTCTCTTAAGAGCCGTATTCAGCCACCACACCTCCCAAAAATACTACAATAACATTAGTCCAGGAAAGCAAACACTATTGCCTTCTAACATCTGATGCCTGAATGCCAACACAAAAGGAGAATTTTATTTACATTTTTTAAATGACGGCCTATACCGGCCAAACCCGGAGGACCCGGTGCCAATTGTGCGCCACCCTATGGGAATCCCAATCATGGCCGGTTGTGATACAACCTGGAATCGAACCAGGGTGTCTGTAGTGACGCCTCAAGCAATGAAATGCAGTGCCTTAGACCGCTGCGCCACTCGGCAGAAGAGGAGGGTGTCCCAGCTAAATGGTCTCTTTCCATACAATGATTCCAAAATAAACCTGTGAACACAACCTAGTATCATTGTTTAAACCTGACAGTGATCCCACTGTCAGGCAATACTCACCCCTGCATCTCGTCCTCAGAGGGCGTGTACTTGGCGGTGACGTCGGCCAAGTCTCCAAAGATCTGCGCACTGTAGATGGTGAGGCAGGAGAGCAGGATGAGCTCCTGCCAGGTGGAGCTGAGCAGACAGGTGTAGTCCTCGATGGACAGCTCGCAGAAGAACGGCAGTTTCTTGATCCACGAGATCTGACGAAACAGCAGCTCGTCGGCCAGACGACACAGCAGCGCAAACAACTCCACCTGAGTCACCTTGTACCTGACACACATAACAGGGGAGACAGAGAGACGCGGATGTGAATATCAACAGGCTTCATAACAGCAAAGTGTTCATGTTATTGTATTGGGCCAGGAGTTGTAGCTGACCTGGTCACATGGCTGAACAATTCATATTGTAAAACACATTTCCAGATAGATGTCTGCTGGAATTGTTGTGTCAAAAAAAACATGCCACGGTTTGAGTGCTCAGCAGATATTTCCGGTTAAGCAGGCATACTCACCCATCCTCTATCAGCATGGGGGTGGTCAGTGGGGCCAGGTCCTCTGCAGCCACTAGCTGCAGCACCAGGGGGTGTGACTGGGGGTAGAGGCTGCGGGGCTGTGGGGCCAGCAGGCCTGACTGGGCATGGTAGCTGAAGAGGTGAGGTAGAAGCTGGTAGGGGGTGTTCATGGGGGTGTTCATGTACTGGTCCCTGAGAGCCGCCGTGTAGCCGCCATTCATCTCTACAGAGCGACTGGACAGAGAAAACACAATGATCAAACACACTCACACCTCAGACATTATGGAAAACACAGTAGAACTGTCACTGCCGCGAGATAATTTACTCACAATAGTCGTTCAACTACATGCTGTACTTACACTAAATGCCAGAAATTGTTAAGTGTGCTCATGTTGTTGAGATTTGATAAATAACTATTTCTGTGCATTTCTAACATAATCAGAGTACATGGCTGATATAGATATGTGGATGTTGACACAGAGAGAGATTCAAATAGATACCACCACACTACATAGACTATATTTGGCCTTGATGCTTGTTGATAGACACTATGCATGTCTCCATAGCCAGAACAGCAGACACTGGTACGAATTCATTCTACAGATATCACTGCTAACTCTGAATAGATTGCATTCAGGCATTCTTCTAGTGGCAAACACCTTACTAACTTGGCAATGAGATGTCAGAGGCAGTTCATTATTTCGTAAATGGACAAACTGCTGACAATGGCTACGATGCTCCCTAATGTAGAGGAGTTGCTAACTCACTTGGATGACAGAGTGGATGCGGGTGATGGCTGGTTGCCTTCGGAGGCGCCGTTGCTAGGGGAACTGTGGTCACTACTGTCACCATTGTTGCTCCAGGTGTGCTCCGGGAGACTGGCTTCCTCCTTAAACTCCTGTCCTGACATGATCCGCTCAATCTCCTCATCTGTGATCTGTAACACAGAGAGACAGAGACAGAGACAGAGACAGAGAGAGAGACAGAGAGAGAGAGAGAGAGAGAGAGAGAGAGAGAGAGAGAGAGAGAGAGCAGAAAGAGAAGAGAGAGAGAGGATAGATAGAAAGAAGAAAGAGAGAGCAGAAAGAGAAGAGAGAGAGAGAGAGCAGAAAGAGCAAGAGAGAGAGAAGAAAGAGAGAGCAGAAAGAGAAGAGAGAGAGAGCAGAAAGAGAAGAGAGAGAGAGAGAGCAGAAAGAGAAGAGATAGAGAGAGAGCAGAAAGAGAAGAGAGAGAGAAGAAAGAGAGAGCAGAAAGAGAAGAGAGAGAGAGAGAGAGAGCAGAAAGAGAATAGAGAGAGAGAGAGAGAATATGTAAAGAGTCATGGCATTGGCAAGCCCATTAACTATTATAATTCACTCCCCTGGGTACTTCAAGTCTTTAGCTGTTAATACTACAGCATTGTTTTCAAGCATCTGAATGGATTAACATAGCACTGTTATCCAGGGTATAATTATCCTAGGACAACTTGTTCCACAGAGGCACAAGGCCACACCATGCACATGCGCACGCACCCACACATACAGGGGTCGTTCCACTTCAAAAAAACACAAGAAAGAGGATTTCAACACCCACCATCTCAAATTGTTCTGAAATAGTTTTTGTTGATAGAAACAGATAAGTATTCCTGCAACATTATAATGTTGACATATAACTTGATCTCTAAAATATTAAGCTTATTGATTGCACCCAAATTGGCAATTTTAATATATAGGATTCATATATTTAATAACTATAGTACCTAACATCTGATTTGGGCCAAACTTTTTTCTAACAATGAGTTAGACATGAGTAATCCAAAGAAATTGTCAAAAGCCCCCCATACCCCACACCAAACCCACCCCAACAATGAGTATATAGCATCAGTTCCCTATGTTTGACAAGTAGTATGGAGTATTGTTTCTTCATCCTATGTAATGTATTCTCAGTGAATTTGTTGATGTTTTCGTTCCCCTGTTCAGAAAAATGTGTAATTCTTTGAAGGGTTTATGTCCCATCCTGCTTACAAGGTAAGAAGCAATATTTAATTTGTAATTTAGGTGAACTATCACTTTAATAAATGGTGGCTGGGGGGAATATTATTTTTTAAAAGATCACCTATTAGCAGGAACAGCACAATCTAGTGGTCAGAACTTGTTAATTGGGATGTACAGTAGGATGGGACACAAACCCAATAACTTCAATGACTAATTTCTCTGAACAGGAGAACATTTTTTTATTTTGCCAAATTCATTGAGAATACATTACATAGGATGAAGAAACAATACTCAGAACCTCAGCTCCATAATATTTCTCAAACATAGGGAACCGATACTATATACTTATTTTTGGAGTGGGATTGATGTGGGGTGTGGGGGATGTGGGGGGGTCTGTGGGTGGCTTTTGACTGCTTCTTTTGGATTCCTCATGTCTTACTCATGGTTACCAAAAAGTTTGGTCCAAATCGGATGTTAGGTACAATAATTATTAAAATATATATCCAATTTGTGTGCAATTAATTAGCTTAATTTCTAAGAGATCAAATTGTATTTCAACAAAATAATGCTTCCGGAAGGCTTATCTTATCTGTTTCTAACTACAGACACGATTTCAGAACAATCTGAGAGGGTGGGTGTCATGGCTTGCTGAAATGACATGGAATGACCCACATCTTAGCTATGCCAAAATGATATTTGAAAAGCATGGCTAATCCTTCTATTGTTAATGACAGATTTGTTTATTGTTTTTTTGTGTGTGTTTTTTTTACCCCCTAATTTTCGATCTTCTCTCATCACTTCAACTCGGGAGGAGTTAATGACATAGATTGACTTGAACACTGTAAATAATGACTGGTGCTGCAAGCAATTAGGGATGCTGATTTGCCCAATTACCTTGTTTAAAGCCAGCTAATGAAATTATAAATGAATGTGAGCATGAAATCACTGTCAATGGGTTCAATTTCATTTATAATAATCACAGTTCAGGGCAATGGGTTAGAAATTACCAGTATTTTACATAACAATTCTTAGTAAGCAATTTAAATAAATAAAAAAACAATTCAGAACAGTTCTGCAATATCAAAGCCACTGTGGGAAACTAGCTGTAATTAGCTGTGGTAGAGTGCACAGTGAATATTTACCTGTACAGGCCCAATGCTTTTGTTTCTCCCTCCTGGCATGCCATCTTCCCTGATTGCTGGAAAACACACAGAACAGCCATAAGCACCACAATAAGAGAAACAAACTGTATGGTTTAAAAAAAATACTATGTTTGGCTTTCAAGACATAAAAAACACTAAAGTACAGAACAATTCCTAGAGGAGTAGTGATAGCAACATTGGTACTATGGCTCCACCTGGTGGCTGCTATGATTGTGCCACAGCAGATCATCAGGAAAGAGTACAGCAAAATGTGAAACTTCATCTACACAGTCAATCCAGCAGAGAGCACTAGCTGCATAACAACAGAGCTGGGCCTAGCTGCGAGCTGACAAGAGGGTGGGGTCATCACTAGTTAACACTGCCACAAAGTCACCCCCCCCCCCTAACAATTTATACCATTTATCTTCTTATAATCACATGTTAAACCTTAGCATTAACCCTAACCACACTGATAATCTTATGCCTAACCTTAAATGACATTGTTTTGGTTTTCCAGATTTTTTTTACGATATATAGCCAATTTGACCTTGTGGCTGTGCTATCTAGTGGAAACCCCCCATGGAGCTTATCCAGTGAAATCTGTGGTTCTAGAACAATCCACTATGGTTCTAGTACAGTACATTCAGCTCAGAATTCTAGGCCTCTGCATACGTGGCTCTTGTCTGCTCGTCACTCTTGCCTCTTTGGTCTCCTCTTACCTTTGCGGTTCATTCCCATCTGTAGACACTTGAGCAGGCGGCAGTATTGGCAGCGGTTGCGCTGCTTGCGCGACATCTCACAGTTCTTGTCGCGGCTGCAGCGGTACACGCGCTTGTTGCAGATGCTGCGCTTGAAGAAGCCCTTGCAGCCCTCGCAGGAGATGATGCCATAGTGCAGGCCTGTGGCGCGGTCTCCACAGATGAGGCAAACACGTGGGTCAGCTGCAACATCTGACAGAAGAGACAGAATGACTTGTTAGAACAGGAGACGGAAAACCGACAGACGCCTGCCACATATCACAACATTCAAGTAACATCAATGACAAATTGGACATAATAAAGACAAATATCTGCGGAGAAAATGCAGCATGATCAAAATTGCTCTCAGATCTGAAAAGAAACCCGTCGCCATAAGTCCTCACCAAGCATATGTACCCTACAGCTCTAACCATCGTCGTGGAACTTAGTGTAGCCAACCCGTGTAACCAGTTGGATGTTAGGAGGAAGAATGGGCAGACATCTTGAATGTTTTATTCAGTAGGTCTGAGCAGAGAAAGGGCCAGGCTAAACGACACACGCTGGGCTGCCTGGTGATTTGTTTACAGGCTCTCCTTTCCCTTAGACACAGTGGCAGCGTCATTTCAACTCTTCAGTGTGACTATAGTCTAACACCACTCGGTGAAACCTGACTAGATTCACTCCCCTTTTCATAGATAGATAGAGTACATTGAAACACAAGCCCGCATAAGATCTAAATCTCTCACTGTGAGCATAACACGCTGGTGTGACAAGGGAATTTATATTTGTTAAAATATACCAACTAACAGTTAACGATTCTCTAACTCCACAGGCGTGCAGTGACACCTTAATTGGGGAGGATGGGCTCATAGTAATGGCTGGAGTGGAACAAATGGAATGTTATCCAACACATCAAACACATGGTTTCCATATGCTTGACACCATTCCATCCACCCAAATCAGGCCCTTATTATGAGACATCTTCCCTCAGCAGCCCCCAGTGTCCAACTGGTAGGTTCATATCACAGCTATCTTCTTTAGAAGGCAAACACAGTGCAGACCAGAGCCTTTACATTTTATCCTAAACCTTGTTTCCTCAAAGGGTATATATGGTGCAGCTTTTCCCTCTGAGAGTTTCAAAATGTAAAATGTTGTTCAGAGCAAAAGTGAGGGCAGTAACTTGGAACACATGTTGGGGGATATTTGGGGGCCTTGGGTAAAGGCGAGGGAAGGGCTGCCGTTGAGGAAGTAGTGGAACAGGATGTTCCAAATGAAGCACATTCAAAAATAGTTGGTTAAATTACACAGTGCTCTGAGTTTAAGGTTAGCCAGCAGATTAACAACATGTGGTGGCCACGAGAGACCCAGATGTGAAAACAGAATAAAGCTCAAAACACCTAGCTTACTACAGTTAGCCCTTATCCCCAAATGACAATATCGCTGATGCTAAATAGCTTTTGGCTTTACATTCATCTCTATAGAGTGACATTTCTTGCTTTCATGTGTCTGTGTGTGCACACGTTCCATTGGGTGTGCGTGTTGGAGTCTGGAATCATAGAGAGATGTACTTAAAGCTAGAATCCTCAACGGAAACAATAATGTGTTGTCTCCTATTTTACTAAAAAAGCTAAGGGATTGGGCTGGAGAAATGTAACTACTAGAGCTACGGATGCAAGGACTGACCATACATGATCCCAAATGTATCGTTTTAACCATGTTTTGAGGCTATACAGTTTAGATGCATGTTGATTACAAACATTGTTTTACTCCAATCTTATATTTTTGGGTTCTGATGGGGAACGACACTTGAACGAAGTGCATAAGGTGTTACTATCTTAAATTATTTTAAAAATATATTACATATTTGTTTAACTCTTCTTGAACTGCACTGTTGGTTAAGGGCGTGTAAGTAAGCCTTTCACGGTAAGGTGAAATACCTGTTGTATTTGGCGCATGTGACAAATAAAGTTTGATTTGATTACGGCATTTATAGTTAACATTCTTCAAGAATCAGTGGGTCATCCACTTATAAATCCAAAAAGAGACGAAGCAACTAAGGATTTAAATGGAAGACTTTACAATCCTCTGTGAACTCCTGACATCCTTAGTTACTTTACTAATCCCCACAGAAACGGCACAATCTGCAGACCAGCACACTTTGAGGACACCAAACTTCAAAAAAAGCTGTTTAAAATCTTAGCTGGCATAATCCCCATCTACCTCTAGGTGAGATAATAAAACACTATGCAGACAGAGAATGAATTAGACAGAAAAACCTATTTCCCTACTCTCTGCTGTCCACCGTGTTAGTGCTACCCTATCGATCAACCCCCGTCCACCAACACACCAACACACACACACCCCCGCACCATCCCCCCTCATAAAAGCTCTGAACAGATGGGTTGACGCCATGGTTACAGTGAATAGCCCAGTGAAGCAACGGCTGCCAGAAGAAGAGATAACGCAGAACAACCCCAACCTTACTGGCTTAGCTTTCTAATTATGATATCAGTTAAAAAGGCATCCCATCCCAGTTTCTGTTGGTCAATCAGCAATTCCATGGGGTTTGTTGTCCCCGCTTTATCATCATCATCCATTATTAAGTATAATAAAAATGTTTTAAAAATGATTATATATCAGTCAGTTAAGAACAAATTCTTCTTTACAATGACGGCCAACCCCGGCCAAACCCGGACGACGCTGGGCCAATTGTGCGCCGCCCCATGGGACTCCCAATCACGTCTGGATGTGATACAGCCTGGTTTCGAACCAGGGACTGTAGTGACGCCTCTTGCACTGCGATTATTGGTCACAGAGCAGCTAGGGTTAATTTATGGGTTCAGGAGAAGGTAGCATTAACCATGACCACTATAGCTGAGTTCTCACCAGTCTCCTTCAGGACTGGGTTATGGGACCAACAACCCAGTCGTCATTATTTACTATTGGTAGATGTTTAGCAGATGTTATTGCGGGTGTAGTGAAATGCTTGTGTTTATAGCTCCAACAGCGCAGTAATATTTAACAATTTATATCTAACAATTTCAAAAACAATAAACACAAATCTAAAGTAAAGGAATAGAATTAAGAATATATAAATACCTGACAGCAATGTCGGAGCGGCATAAACTAAAACACAATAGAATACAGTATATACAGTATATACATATAAAATGAGCAATGCAAAATATGCAAACATTAAAGTAGGGAGTGTGCTTCAAACAGAACTCCCAAAATGTCGGCAGTCACTGGCGGCAGGTGGTCCCGAAAACACACCCCACCGAACGGCGGTGCGAATGTCAGATGAACGTTAGATGGAGATCCGGTGCGGTTTGTGCTCTCCACAGGTGGCCGGTGGCACCTTAATTGGGGAGGATGGGCTCATAGTAATGGCTGGAGTGGAATAAATGGAATGTTATCGAACACATCAAACACATGGTTTCTGGGTGTTTGATGCCATTCCATTCCATTCACTACCTTCCAGCCATTATTATGAGCCGTCCTCCCCCTCAACAGCCTCCTGTGATGCGCTCCCATAGTTAGTGAGCAAACTGAGAGCAGACTGAACTGCTTTCACTTGATTCTACCAATAGTAAATAATGACGACTGGGTTGTTGGTCCCATAACCCAGTCCTGAAGGAGACTGGTGAGAACTCAGCTATAGTGGTCATGGTTAATGCTACCTTCTCCTGAACCCAAAAATTAACCCTAGCTGCTCTGAGGTAAGTCTCTTACTGACGGCCTTTGGTCAACCAGTAGTTCACATAGCCATGAACTTTCCCCTCATCCAGGCATGGACTAACCCATCAGATATAAGAGGGAGACATGGGTGCAGTGATCTAAAGCAACAAGGTCATCAAACCCATGCCAACCCATACTGTGCAAAGGCTTCCTTTACCTTACACATTCACTGTCATCAGTGCTCGACTTGGGCTACTGCTTGAGCTCCTGTTCAAATGTATTTAGCTTGTGGAGCTCCTGCACCTAAATATAAACAGTACAGGCCCCCAAAATGAGTCCCGGAACCTATTTCAGTCCAAACCAATTACTGATTATCGTGAACATATAAGATTGGCCAAAAGCTAATAAAATGGCAGATAACAACTTTTAGACCTCAGGTACTATCCACAAGGACACACTTGTGGACTGATAAAACACTAAACTAATACTACTGAGTGGTAACCTCATCTTCTTTAGAACTTAAATAGAGCTGCAACCGAATCAGACATCATCCTGTCAAAGAGATGACAGAGGTCCTATATGTCCATCCCTGCTCTAAGTATACTAGAAGCAGCAGTGTGCTTTCAAAGCCCAGGGTAAGGTTCCTGTTACTAGAAGGAGCAGAGTGGGCTTTCAGAGCCCAGGGTATGGTTCCTCTTACTAGAGGCAATTAGCCAGAGCAGGAGAAATGTTAAGGAGCATAAAGCCTCTCCCAGATCTACTGAATGGGGAATGGAAGAGCTCTAAAGCCCAATGGGATTACCTATGAGGCTTAAGTTCTGTCTCCTCGGGACGCTCTTCTGGGGTCGTCATACTGTACACACACAAAAGGCTCACTCGGGCCCCGCCAACGGATTCAAATGTAATCCTTGGTCATTAACGTGAACATCCCACCAGCCTGAGAACAATGAGGAGCTCTTACTCAAAACAAACTTGTTGAGGTTTGTAATAGATTATGTTTTGACCCCAACACCGATTTTTTGTTCTTCCATAAGGAACACTCATGTCACGAGGGTCTTTCGCACTGCCATACAGTTAACAACGTAATGGAGAAACGTCCTGCCAGAAGCAACTCCAGAGTGCAGTAACAAATATAGAAGTGTCATCAGTATGCTTTTACCCACTACTACATACCGCAGCACGTAAGAACTTGATGTCCTGTAGTACTCTATTATAGTGGTTCTGTATAAAGTGACTTGAGTCCGATTAAAAAGTGGGCTCTCGGAGCACAATGAGGACAAAGCTTGACGCTGAAGGAAGGGCGGAGGTATCAGTGAAGATTCACCTTAAGGTCTAAATCAAAAGCCTTTCGGTCATTAAAGCCCCTGTTCTGTGTGTAATAGAATAACACCTCTACTAAGTCTGCCAGAAAAGAGGACAGGACCCACATACTTTCCCCCTTCATTTGAACTCAGAGCTCTCCTCGTTCTCAAAATGGCCACCTAAAAAGGTGCTCCACCTTCTGCATTGTCTTGCATATGTTATAGACCGCCCAAAACCCTGCTCTGTTTTGATATTTTACTTCAAACACAAGCTGTGAGAGGTCACATAGGTTAACACCACGGCTTTCCAAGCCTGGAGAACTACCCTCCTGTAGGGTTTCAATTCAACCCCCGTTTTAACTGACCTGATTAACCAGCTAATTAATAGTGGTGCAGTGGTCTAAGGCACTGCATCTCAGTGCTTGAGGCATCACTACAAACACCCTGGTTCTATTCCAGGCTGTATCACAACTGGACGTGATTGGGAGTCCCATAGGGCGGTGCACAATTGGCCCAGCGTCGTGTGGATTTGGCCGGTGTAGGCCGTCAGTGTAAATAAGAATTTGATCTTAACTGACTTGTCTAAAAAAAATAAAGGTTCAATAAAAAAATATATAATTAAAAGCAGTCCAGGAACAGGATGGGAGAGCCCTGCTTTACACTATGGATCCTCTCCTCCTCAATAAAGGTGGCCGCAAATGGTTCGGTACCGTTCGTACATATATTATGACAACATTTTGGGATGTTTTTGTTCGTTTTGGAGTTTGGTTAGGGTTTTGTCGACTGTTCGCGCACACAAAATACATTCTCAAGGGCCAGCCGAAGTTCTGAAGGCGAAGTCTACGCCCCTTCGTCCATGATTGGTCAACTGTAGGGGTGATGCAATTCAGCTCGAAACTCTGTGTTCTCAGCATTCTCTGACTCTCCGACGAGTGGTGGTAGTTCCAGGTACAGCCAGGTTTATTGAGACGGACACCTGTGAATAAGAGGTAACAAGAGAATGTCAGATATATACATTTGGTCAACAAAAACACCATACCATTTTCCAGGAACCGTGTTCCAAAAGCTTTGATAAAATTGCACTTCTCATATAGAGATGCATACATATATACAGCAACAAGGGGAATTAGAAACAGAAAAAGTTGAATTATTTCATACCCGAATAAGGGCGCATGAGGTTCTCATGTAGGGGGAAAGCTGCATCTCCCAGGAAGACATGAGGACTTGATGTTGTGGTACCTGACAGGACAGCTGGCGGTGGTAAAAGGTCTTCTTCAGCAGTTTGGACCCAAAATAACTCTCTTGAAACACTCCACCATAGCTCTCTCGGCCGTATGCCCCTATATCAACCATTGTGAACTTTTAGCGGACATCTTCTCTGTCTCCGGATCTCTATTATGAGTTGCTAGGTAGATCAGATCTAGTAGATCCCTGGCAAATCACACATCCAATCAACTGTCTCTCTGTACACCATTTTATTCTCGGATGTGTCATCACTTCCTTGTTTGGCGTAGATGGCTATTACCAGCTCATTGCCCTCTACTGTCCCGGGGTAATATTGCTGCTTGCCCCCCCCTTTCTTCATTTTTGAAGTGAACGTCTTTTTCGGAAGCATGCGAGCCCACTCGTTCGGTTCGACTACCCGACTTTGGCTAGCCGACAGCCGAACTGAAGAACGCTGACGCCTTGAGCCATTTGTCTGTTTTATTTCAGCACATGTGGTAATTCAAAGAAGGCATCAAAACCATATATTTAATTGAGCATCCCATGTGAAATGCCTGACTTCCTTCAATGAGAAAAACACAATGATCGTTAGTTTCCTTCATTCACACCAGCAGAGGCTTATTTGCCAAATCTGTCACCCTCTCTTTCAAGTGCATGGCCACCATATAATCACCAACACTTGATCCCAATGTGTCACATCAAACTCTGACTCCACCTCACCAACCCCTCCCTGTATGGCAGTCAGTGGTCCAGTCCATCAAACTGGTTCTGTCCTGGTTCTGGTCTACTCCCCTCCCCCAGCTTCTCGTGGATCATGTGATGGGGGTGATAAATCCAAAGTGACGGGACATGTGGGAGAGTTGTAAAGTCAAGCCTTTGCTTCATCTTGAACTCTACCCTCTCTCTCTCTATAGTCTGGGTCCTGTGACTGCCTCCTCTCCCTCGGTTCCTCCCTCTTCCACCTCACCACAAGGCCTGCTGAAGGGTATTTCACTCAGCGGTTTTGTCTTGTGTTTCCATCACAATCATCCCCAGCTGAAAGGCAGCGGGGGTTGAAGGGATCTGCTGTACTTTTCCACTATTAATTTCATTCCTCCCTCCCTCCCTCCCTCCCTTCTTTACATCTCTCTCTATCCATACTCAATCCTTTATGGGAGGAAAGGGTGCATACTTTCTCCTAATTAAGTACAGTACATGATGACTCTCTCGACCGCTCTTTCTATCTGTCTCAAATCAAATCAAACACATACACATATTTAGCAGATGTTATTGCAGATGTAGCAAAATGCTTGTGTTCTTAGTTCCAACAGTTCAGTGGTATCTAAAAATGCACAACAATACACAAATCTAAAAGTAAAATAATGGAATTAAGAACTGTATAAATATTAGGACGAGCAATGTCGGAGTGGCATTGACTAAAATACAGTAGGAAAGAACACAGTGATCAGGCCGTGGCTCAGGCTGTTGATGTCCTTGATCTTTTTGGCCTTCCTGTTACACCGGGTGCTGTAGGTGCCCTGAAGGGCAGGCAGTGTGCCCCCGGTGATGCGTTGGGCAGCACACCACCCTCTGGAGAGCCCTGCGGTTGCGGGTGGTACAGCCCGACAGGATGCTCTCAATTGCGCATCTGTAAAAGTTTGTGAAGGTCTTAGGGGCCAAGCCAAATTTCTTCAGCCTCCTGAGGTTGAAGAGGCCCTGTTGCGAGTTCTTCACCACACTGTCTGTGTGGGTGGACCATTGCAGATTGTCCGAGATGTGTACACCAGGGAACTTGCGGTCCCATTGATGTGGATAGGGGTGTGCTCCCTCTTCTGTTTCCTGAAGTCCATGATCAGCTCCTTCGTTTTGTTGACGTTGAGGGAGGGTTTACTTTCATAGCACCACTCCGCCAGGGCCCTCACCTCCTCACTGTAGGCTGTCTTGTCATTGTTGGTAATCAGGCCTACTACTGTTGTGCTGTCTGCAAACTTGATGATTGAGTTGGAGACATGCATGGCCACGCAGTCATGGGTGAACAGGGAGTACAGGAGGGGGCTGAACACACACCCTTGTAGGGCCCCTGTGTTGAGGATCAGCGAAGTCGAGGTGTTGTTTCCTACCTTCACCACCTGGGGGCGAACGGTCAGGAAGTCCAGGACCCAGTTTCACAGGGCGGGGTTCAGACGCAGAGCCCCGAGCTTAATAATGAGCTTGAAAGGTACTATGGTGTTGGAGGCTGAGCTATAGTCAATGAACAGCATTCTGATGTCTTGCCCAGATGGGATAGGGAAGTGTGCAGTGGGTCTAGGGTGTCAGGTAAGGTAGAGGTGATATCATCCTTAACTAGCCACTCAAAGCATTTCATAGAAATTGTTATTTAGTTCAGTTACCTTTGCTTTATTGGGTACAGGAACAATGGTGGACATCTTGAAGCAAGTGGGGACAGCAGACTGGGATAGGGAGAGATTGAATATGTCCTTAAACACTCCAGCCAGCTGGTCTGTGCATGCTCTGAGGACGCGGATAGGGATGCTGTCTGGGCCGTCAGCATTGTGAGGGCTAACATGCTTAAATGTCTTACTCACGTCGGGCCACGGAGAACGAGAGCTCACAGTCCTTGGGAGCGGGCCGCATCAGTGGCACTGTGTTACCCTCCTGATTGTCTGTAGACCTTGCCACATATGTCTCGTGTCTGAGCCGTTGAATTGCGCCTCCACTTTGTCTCTGTATTGACGTTTTGCCTATTTGATTGCCTTACGGAGGGAATAACTACACTGTTTGTATTCAACCATATTCCCAGTCACCTTGCCATGGTTAAATGCGGTGGTTTGCGCTTTCAGTTTTGCACGAATGCTATCCACGGTTTCTGGTTTGGGTAGGTTTTAATAGTCACCGTGGGAACAGCATCCCCTATACACTTCCTGATTAACTCAGTCACCGGGTCTGTGTTTATGTCAAAGTTATTCTCAGAGGCTACCCGGAACATATCCCAGTCCGCGTGATCAAAACAATCTTGGAGCATGGATTCCGATTTGTCAGACTAGCCAATAGGAAGGGATGAGCAAAATGGGAGTCGTGATCTGATTTCCCGAAGGGAGGGCAGGGAAGGGCCTTGTAGGCATCTCACTAGTGGTCTAGTGTTTTTCCTAAGTGAGTACTACAGTCAATGTGTTGATAGAACTTTTGTAGCATTTTCCTCAAATTTGCTTTGTTAAAATCCCCAGCTACAATAAATGTGGCCTCAGGATATGTGGGTTCCAGTTTGCATAAAGTCCAGTGTAGTTCCTTGAGGGCCGTCGTGGTATCGGCTTGAGGGGGAATATACACGGCTGTGACTATAATCGAAGAGAATTCTCTTGGGAGGTAGTATGGTCTGTATTTGATTGTGAGGTATTCTAGGTCGGGTGAACAAAATGACTTGAGTTTCTGTATGTTATCACAATCACACCATGAGTAGTTAATTATGAAACATACACCACCGCTTTTCTTCTTCCCAAAGAACTCTTTATCCCTGTCTGCTCAATGAACTGAGAACCCAGCTGGCTGTATGGACGGTAACAGTATATCCCGAGAGAGCCATGATTCTGTGAAACAGTCCCTGATGTCTCTCTGGAAGGAGATCCTCGCCATGAGTTTGTCTACATTAGCGAGTAATATACTAGGAAGCGCGTGGATGGTGTGCACGCCTCCTGAGTCGGACTAGAAGCCCACTCCGAATACCTCTTCTCCGCCGGTGGTGAGATAGTAGGAAGATAGAACCAATATGGGCCAGAGATACACCTTTCCAACAGTCAGCCACCATGCTGTTTGGTCTCTCTCTGTCTCCATAGTGTTATGTTAATATTTTTTACTTCTATGCTGTTGTAGATTTGGCTCATTGTCATGTCAATGTTGGCCTGTTGACATCGCATACTGGATAAAATGTACCCCTCTCACACAGTACTGTCTCAGGGCGGAGGGCTGAGATCTTACCAGGGATTATAGCCTGGATCATTAGCATTTGGGTAATTAGACTCCAGCCAGATACCATGTTAATTATATGCTAATTAATACTGTATTAGTCACTAGTTTGTTAGATATTTCAGAGATTCCATTAAAGTAAATGTTGTTTCTGATTTCCATAATCCAGCTCATTCCAAAACATTTATTAAGTTCACAAATGAATCAGTAACAGAATGAAGGGTAATGTTGTCTTGAATTCTCTTTTGTCCTAAACAGCAACAAGTCTTGAGACAACAGATAGAAGAGAGAGCTCACTATGTTTTCTCCTGTCAACTTCTACATTCTGCCCTAACATAAACACTTTTGAGAGGGCCATTGATTTCCTAAAGGTACATTTGAAGGTCTTTGATCTCATTATTGGAATGTAATCAATATTCATGGGTTCTCAGCAGTGGCAACAGTTACAAATCGTTCCCTAAAATACATCAAGAAAAGGCCACTCATCACAATCTTTAAATTCAACATGACCATTGACACATATCTAATTGATTCTCTTCACAGAATGGAGCACACTATGTCGGAGCGATTATATAATTACTATAGTGTTCAATAAAAGTCCAAATGCAATGTTTCAACCAACCGGTGACAAAAGTAGGACATTTTGCATATTTAAATACTATTTCTTTGTTGTCAAACGTGAGTATGCTTGCAGAGCTCCAGTGCAGCAGTTTGACAGTGTGCTTGTTAATGTGGAGCCTAAACAGTCAGCACAACCCAATATGAACCACATGGTGGTATTTAACAACACAGGCGCTTGTAACACTGGGCCATATAAACTCCCTCTTTAATAAAAGTCTGTTTCCCCCAAAACTCCTCAGTATGACGTGAGGCTTCCTAGAGGCAGAATAAGCAGGCTAACAGGTTCAGCAGGCTAACTCCCACCCATCTTTCCTATGACCAGACTCTTCCTGTATTGGGAAATACACCGTATAATGCAATCAAGCACTTTATATTATCTATGTGTGTGTGTGTGTGTGTGTGTGTGTGTGTGTGTGTGTGTGTGTCTGTGTGTCTGTGTGTGTGTGTGTGTGTGTGTGTGTGTCTGTGTGTGTAAGGGGGTTGTAGTAAGATTTCAAAAATCAATAAAGTTATCAGGTCAAACTAGGTCCTTTGTTCATAACGGGTATCAGATGGTGTTTGTGTTAGATTTAAAGTGCGTATGCATCGGGGGATGGGTACTGGTAGTTTAAATAACACTTCCCTTGGAGACAAAAGTCTGAGATATGGTGGACTTGATGGTTTGGTTTGTCTGGATCAGAACTCACATAAAGGTTTGAATGGAATGATCGAAAAGGCCCTAGACGGCCATAATAAGAGGCTTTGGCATTAGCTATATTTAGCCTGCATTACAGAAGCCACGATTCCTGACCTCCCCCACTCTTATTGATCTTCACACACACAGCCTCTATCCCCCTACCCCCTCATCCCCACACACACACTCCCCCCAACCAGAATTTGTAAGAAAAAGGACTTCCTGGCAAGTCCAGAGTGACGTGGTGTGTTGAGAGACAGGAAAGGCATCAGCGGGCTACTTAGCATTATAAAAGACTGATTGGATTTAACCCTCCTTCAGCTGCAGAAGAAACACAACCTCTAACGCTGACTGGATAGGATTAGCATGGGGGAGGGAGCAGATACAGTAACCCCTCCCTTCCCAGAAAATTCAACTCTTTAAGCTGCAATATGTAACTTTTTGGGCAATCCAACCAAATTCACATGGAAATATGAGTTATTAGCCTGTCATTCTCAATGAAAGCAAGTCTAAGGAGCGGTAGATCTGTTCTATGTGTGCTCTTTCTATGCTTCCCGTTCTTAAATTTAGTTCTTGTGTCTTCTAATTTCGGTTTGGTGCACTAGCTTCAAATACAAAATGTTTGTCTGCTAAAATGTAGAACCAATCATCAAACAAGTAATGCCCAGCAAAGAGCTCTTGATCTGGTTGTCCATTCAACATGGTGTCTCTAGACCAATTCCTGGTGGAAACTGTGGTAACACTGAGTTACAAGTCATATACTACTCATGTATGAAATAATATGACTGATTCCACATTGAAAAGATCTTCCATACCAACAAAACTCCTCACTGTGTCCCAACAAACACTACATTGATTTGTAACTAACCTGGGAAAGAGACATGAGAACATTGCAGAGGTCTGAGTCATCTGCAAAGTCTAAGGACATGATAGTTAGTAGGACTGACTGAGTGGATTGGTTTGGGCTGTAAATGAGCAATTTCCATTAACTTACACTAAAGGTATTTGTATCAACATAAAATATTGTAAAAACTCCAACAGTCAGTGAGAGGCAGTACATTAGCTACTTATTATATATACCCTGACATGAAGTGAAATAAAGTGAAACTGCGTTAGGTTTGGGAAGGTAGTCACAGCTAAGCTAACCCTGGGGGTTAAAACTGCCCAGTGAAGCAATCCTAACCTCTCCTCTATCACATAAACAATGCTGACTGGGGACAAAAACCTTTTCCAGATGGGCCACAGACACATACCACAGATCAATACATATGTAACTTCACTCACCAGGACACAACAACACAATCAACTATATACATACCAATACACACAAATACTCTACTACACCCAAATTAACACACATAATGAAATATATTGAAATACTCTGAAAAGACTTTGTACAATATTGTATTCACTAATTCATAGAAATTCATTGATTATGCAACAAAATGCAAAAACATATTTGAAATAACAAATATATCACATGTATACCTTGGCAAGTATAGCTGCAACAAAAGTAACAAACTGGTCAAAACAGAATTACATAATGGGTTTGTAACCAGTCCTTTTTTCCAAGAAGAAAATAGGAAACAAAGAAAATAATTTGACAAAACCATTGTCTAAATTTCATTTAACAAAAAAAAAACATTATGTTCATTCTATTTTTCTCAATATCATGTTGTTTAAAATCCTCAGTGGAACAACAACATAATTCATTGATTTATTATTTGTTCAACTCCAGAATGATCCTCATCTATTGTTAAACATATGGAATGAAAACAAAGTGCTTAGCCAGAATGCTAGCGAATCTGATGATGGCAAAAAAAAAGGAAACCAAAATGATTCGCACCGACCAAATGCTAGCCTGTTCTCTCATTTATACATGCATATTTAGGGGTGCATAGAGTATGAGCCATAAAGGCAACAGACCCAACCCCTTTCACTCTCGCATCCTCCCTTACCTTCCCATGTATCCATTTCATGCTTCTCCCAGTTTGCCAGGACGCCATTCAAGCACAGATTCCGCTAAAAAAAAGCCACAGGGCATGGGAGCCTTGGCCTCATGACTCTTCTCTCTCTCTCTTGTTCACCCTCTTGCTCTCTCTCGCTCTGACATACAACCTCCTCCCTCCACAGCCTGCCCTCTCTCTGAGCATAGTCTTCTAAGCCAGCACCACTGGCCACTTTACTGCCTGGTCACATGACCACAGAGTTCAAGCCATGGGGTCACGGCTTGGCTTGAGGTCCAATGACGACTAGGGGTTATCTGAGTGGAACTGATAGTACTATTTTCTCTGTTGATGAACAATGCTTTCCCTGGCCAAATTAGCCTCCCCTCCCTCTGCCTCTGGCACTTTTCACAGAGGACCAAAGTGCACGTTCAAGCATAAACAGGTTCAAGCATAAACAGGTTCAAGCATAAACAGGTTCAAGCATAAACAGGTTCAAGCATAAACAGGTTCAAGCATAAACAGGTTCAAGCATAAACAGGTTCAAGCATAAACAGGTTCAAGCTGACAACATACACGGACATTAACTAATTGAGTCATTTTGTCAATTGGAAACAAATAGAGTTAACCAATGTGTCAGTGCTAGGTATCAAACCAGGAACAGTGCAAAGGAAGAAATAAAACAAAGCCTCTAGAAATGGCTTAAAAAGTACAAGATAAGATATGAATGATATTTATCTGTTCCTGCAGGCATATGTTTCCGTCCACAATAATGATCCAACATTTCCTGTCACAAATATACCCCAGAAAATGAGCCCACAGAGCTACATCACAACATTCAGCCACTCATACAGTTCCCCAATGAATTGCTCGGTATAGTGTACTCCTAGAACTAGTTTTGTGAATTATTTGGTCATGCCTTACAAATCCACTGGGGTTTCCTCCTTCATTCCCTCCAGTGTCCTCTCTAAGTAGCCATGTTATGAATGGTCCAGTTCTGAACCAGTGGACCACGTACTCTACTGCTATCCTGCTACCCTGTACCCTGCTACCCTAATGATTCTATACCCATTACCCTCTTCTCCTAGGATCACCCTTGTCCTGTCCAGTGAGGTCTCAGCCCACCCTCCTGGGCTCCACCCTGCTAATGCTGCAGCCACTTGTTCACTCTCCCACAGCCCCACAGTCACACAGCCCACCCCCCATGCCAATGCTAATAACCTACCTAAGTAAGTCACACATAAGAGGCTTTTCACATTCAAATGCCACGGAGGAGAGGGAGAGACCAAGAGAGAGCGCTGCAATAGTGAAGGTGTAAACTTTGCAGTAGGAAGCATGAACAGTATAACTGACCTATCAGCTAACATATCACATTAAAATTCAAGTAGAAAACCTAAAAGAAAACTAACAACAATGAGAAATGCTTTGATGAAGAATGCAAAAACCTTACAAATAAATTGAGAAACATATCCAACCAAAAACACAGAGACACAGAAAATATTGTGGAAACTCTAAAACAGTACAAGAATACACTAAGAAAAAACTAAGTAATAGCATGACAGAAAAGTGCTCAATGTGATTGAAGAATCCATAGAATCAAATCACTGGGAAAACTGGAAAACACTAAACAAACAACAACATGAAGAGCTACCTATCCAAAATGGAGATGTATGGATAAACCACTTCTCAAACCTTTTTCGGCCATATAACAAAGAACCAAGAATAAAAACATATACATGATAATTTACAAAACTTAGAGAGTCAGTTATTAAAGACGACCAGAATCCATTGGATTCTCAAATTACATTGGATGAGCTACAGGACAAAATACAAACCTTCCAACCCCAAAAGGCCTGCGGTGTTGACGGTATACTAAACAAAATGATACAGACCACAAATTCAAATAGGCTATTCTTAAACTCTTCAACATTATCCTCAGTTCAGGTATACCCCCTGCACACCCTTATTGACAAACAAACAAGCCAAAACAAAAACAAAGTCATGCTTTGTTGATTTCAAAAAAGCTTTTGACTCAATTTGGCATGAGGGTCTGCTATACAAATTGATGGAAAGTGGTGTTGGAGGACAAACTTCCAAAGTTTTGGCAAAATGGCTTAATTTGTGACTAGGGGGCAGTATTTTCATTTTTGGAGAAAAAACATTCCCGTAGTAAAACGGGATATTTTGTCAGGACAAGATGCTAGAATATGCATATAATTGACAGCTTAGGATAGAAAACACTCTAAAGTTTCCAAAACTGTAAAAATATTGTCTGTAAGTATAATAGAACTGATGTTGCAGGCGAAAGCCTGAGAAAAATCCAATCCGGAAGTGCCTGATGTTTTGTAAGCGCTGTGTTCCAATGCATCCCTATTGAGCAGTGAATGGGCTATCAACCAGATTACTCTTTCTCCGTATTCCCGAAGGTGTCTACAGCATTGTGACGTAGTTTTACGCATTTATGTTGAAGAATACCCGTAGGCGGCTACATTGCACAAGTGGTCACCTGATGGCTCCCAGGGTGACTCTCGCGTAAAATACTGAGGTAGCCATTACTCCAATCGGTCCTACTGAAAAACAAATTGTCCCGGATTGAGTATAAACAACGTTTGCCATGTTTCTGTAGATATTATGGAGCTAATTTTGAATATTTTTCGCCGTTTTCGTGACTGCAATTTCCGGGCGATTTCTCAGCCAAATGTGAAGAACAAACGGAGCTATTTCGCCTACAAAAATAATATTTTGGGAAAAAAGGAACATTTGCTATCTAACTGGGAGTCTCGTGAGTGAAAACATCCGAAGCTCATCAAAGGTAAACAATTTAATTTGATTGCTTTTCTGATTTCCGTGACCAAGTTACTGCTGCTAGCTGGACAAAATGCTATGCTAGGCTATCGATAAACTTACACAAACGCTTGTCTAGCTTTGGCTGTAAATCTGAGATGACAGGGTGATTAACAAAAGGCTAAGCTGTGTCTCAATATATTTCACTTGTGATTTTCATGAATAGGAATATTTATGTCCGTTGCGTTATGCTAATTAGTGTCTGATGATGACAACGGTCCCGTTCACGGGATGGGGTGTCACTAGAGGTTAAGGGCAACAAAATCAAGCTATTGGAGTGGCCATCACAAAGCCCTGACCTCAATCCTATAGAAAATTATGTGGGCAGAACTGAAAAAGCGGGTGTGAGCAAAGAGGCCTACAAACCTGACTCAGTTATACCAGCTCTGTCAGGAGGAATGGGCCAAAATTCACCCAACTTATTGTTGTGCTCACTGTTTACAAAATGAGGTGGAAACTGAGCTGCACTTCCTAACCTCCTGCCAAAGGTATGACTACATTAGAGACCACATTTCCCACAGATCAAACAGACCCACAAACAATTTGAAAACGAATCCAACATTGATAAACTCCCATATCTATTAGGCGAAATACCACAATGTGCAATCACAGCAGCAAGATTTGTGGCCCATTCCCATGAGAAAAGAGCAACCAGTTGAGCACAAACAACATTGTAAATACCACCAATACTTATGTTTATTTATCTTCCCCCACTATTCGTACTACAATTATTTGCATATTTCTTAAACACTGTACATCGCTGATAATATAACACTAGAAATGTTTTTATATTTTTGAAATATTTTTACTCTAATTGTTTTTTGTTGTTGTTAAATTTGATTGTTTATTTCACTTGCTTTGAAAATGTAAACACATTTTCCATTACAATAAAGCCTCTTTGAATTTAATTAAGAGACAGAGAGACACACACAGAGAGAGCGAAAGAGAGAGAGAGAGCTGTTACAGGCTTTGGTTTTTCCAATTATATTTTGAGGTTGGACGTTAGCACGCTGGGTGCAACGATTGCTGTCAACTCGTTAGTCAGTATGTGTTACACCTGAGCTGGCTTGTCATCTCATTAGTCAGAAGGTGTTTCACCTATTTAAGAGCGGCTGGCCCAGTGCTCCAGTTGGCTTGAGCTATTTGGAGGGTTAAACACCTTTAGTTGGCGTTTTCTATTTTGATTTGTAAAAAAACAATCATTTATCTGATCTTCCTAGTTTTAATTTTGCTCCACTTTTTAGTTTGTTGCCTGTCTTTAAATTTGGTGTTGATTTTATTTTGTTTGCCTCTTATTTGGCAAATTTAGTGGGCGTTCATGGTGGGTGTTTTTTAGGGCCCAGATATTTGAGTGTTCAAAATACACTTTTGTGGTAGAGTTTCTTTCACTGACATCCACCCAAAGGGGTTATAAGATTGGTGGAATAATTTTGAAAACTGCATAAACACACAGGCTAATAACATTTTAAAAAGCCATTGACTTTAAGTTGGAAGCATTTGTGAACACCCCCATTAATGTCTTTCAGGCAAAACCGGCCACCTCTTCCCTCCATTCTACTGGCCAACATACAGTCACTTGATAATAAGATGGATAACCTCTGGTCGTGGATTTGCTACCAATGGGACTCTAGAAACTGCCATATTCTCTGCTTTTCTGAAACATGACTCTTGGACAAGATACACATGGCTATCAAACTCGAAGTCTTCATTCACCATGTGGACAGGACAGTGGAGTCAGGGAAATCGAGAGGGGGAGGAGTTTGCCTTTTCATCAACAACAACTGCTGTGCTGACTCGAGCGCGGTGGAAGTGTCATTGTTCACCCGTTTTGGAATACCTGATGGTCAAATGCCAACCCTTCTAACCTACCAAGGGAGTTTTCAGCTGTTATCGTGACTGTTCTATACATTCCACCCCAGGACAAGAAAAATAACAAGCTGGCATTAAGAAATGTATTGGCGTTGTCTCCACAGTGAAGGGCCACTGCTTCCCCAATCAAAAGCCCTGGATTAACACTGAGGTTGGCGCTAAACTAAAGCACAGGGCTACGGGACTCAGGGCTATCGCAGACCACCCTGAGGCTACGGCTGAGGACAGGAACAAGCACAAGACGTCCCACTATGACCTCCGCAGAGTCATCAAACGAGCAAAAGGACAATATAGGAATAAGGTGGAATCATATTACACAGGCTCCAACACATGTGGCAGGGGCTACCGTCTATTACAGATTACAAAGGAAGACCCAGCCGTGATCTGCCCAATGATACCTCTCTACCAGACGAAATCAATGCATTTATGCACGCTTCGACAATAACAACACTGTGCTGGGTGTGAGGGCCGCCACCGACCCAGAAGACTGGGTGATCCCGCCCTGTGAGGCCGACATGAGTAAGGTCTTTAATCAGGTCAACAGCCGCAAAGCCCGACGGTCTTCCAGGGCTCGTTCTCAGAGCATGCGCAGAACAGCTGGCAGGCATATTCACTGTAACTTTCAACCTCTCCTTGACCCAGTCTGTAATCCCCACATCTTTTAAGATCACCACCATCTACCACCCTCTAGCACTCACATCCGTAATTATTAAGCCGTAATTATTAAGTGCTTTGAGAGGCTGGTTGTGGCACACATCAACTCCATCATCCCAGCCCCCCTAGACCCACTCCAATTTGCATACCGCCCCAACAGATCCATAGACGACACAATTTCCATTGCACTCCACACTGCCTTCACCCACCTGTATACAATTCCTTACATCAAGCAAAGCAGTCGGCACCGGTGCATCAATTCTGTCACCAACAGGCTCCTGAACAGCTTCTATCCCCAAAGCCAGAAGTCTGCTAAATAGCTAGCAAAATGGCTACACGGACTATCTGAGTTGACCCTTGTATTTTATTTTATCTTTATGCACACTCACTCACGCACACAAACACTCAGTTCATCACTTGCTCACACACACACACACATAATATGCACATACATTGACACTGACTCTACACACAAGCACAACCACTCACATACAATCATCATATACGCTGCTGCTACTCGGTTCATCATATATCTCGATTCCCAGTCACCATATCCATCTCCACCACTCCAGGATCCCTGCACATTGTAAATATGGTACTGGAACAGACTGACCCTGTATGCTTACTTACTTTCTCGTGTTCTTCCTATTTCTTATTTTTATTTCTTGTGTGTTTTAGTTCTACCTTATAAGTTTTATATTACATTGTTATTGATTACTGCATTGTTGGGTTTAGAGCTTGCAAGGCATTTCACTGTACCTGTGCATGTGACATTAAAACTTCAAACTTGAAATCAGTCGTAGTAATAATATACAGTGGTGGAAAAAGTATACAATAGATACCTTAGTGGAAAGTTACTCAAGTAAAAGTGAAAGTCAGCTAGTAAAATACTACTTGAGTAAAAGTCTAAAAGTATTTGGTTTTAAATATACTTAAGTATCAAAAGTAAAAGTATTTGGTTTTAAATATACTTAAGTATCAAAAGTAAAAGTATTTGGTTTTAAATATACTTAAGTATCAAAAGTAAATGTAATCGCTAAAATATACTCAAGTATCAAAAGTAAAAATCACTTAAAATTCCTTATATTAAGCAAAGCAGACAGCACCATTTTCTTGTTTTTAAAATTTACTGATAGCCAGGGGAACACTCAAACACTCAGAGATTATTTACAAAAGATGCATTTGTGCTTAGTGAGTTCGCAAGCCAGAGGCAGTAGGGATGACCACGAATAATCTTGATAAGTCTGAATTGGACTATTGTCCTGTCCTGCTAAGCACTCAAAATGTAACATTTGAAAATGTATGGGGTAAAAAGTACAATATTCTCTTTAGGAACGTAGTGAAGTAAAAGTTGTCAAAAATATAAATAGCAAAGTACAGATACCCCAAAAAATGACTTAAGTAGTACTTTAATGTATTCTTACTTAAGCACTTTACACCATTGGTAATATAGCAGATTGCTGATCCATCACTTTACACCATTGGTAATATAGCAGATTGCTGATCCATCGACAGACCTGCTCTAGTAGTGTAATAGACAAGTCTCGCCGTCTCCAAGATTACTTTACAGTAATACCCTAAAGAGTCTCACGCCATATGTCACTATGTCAAGGTTACTCCACAGGGACTTTACTATATATTAAATCTATGTTTATATGCACTACTCACAATTAGGTCAAATGTTGGTTGTTTGTGTTATTGCACTTTGATTTTATATGCTAGAAATACGGAGATTGTTAGTCATGCCGTCAATGCACCATTCTACACTTTAATAGGTTATACTTGGCACAGGCAGATGCCATACTGTATGTTTTTGGCAAATCTGTACTTCTGAAGGAAATGTCCTCTGTTTACATGTTTTGAAGGGCATAACCTCAGTTTGTCAATGCTAGTAGGAAACCAAGCCTGATGATGATGAGTGGGGAGCTCGGCCATGGGAACTGGCCATATGTCACCCTTGACCTTAGTACCTTCACACCCCCCCCCCCTGCACACGGCGAAGATGAACAGCATAATCAGCTATTTTGCCTTTAACTTTGAAGTCACAGGAGACGGCGGGGATAATGTTGCCTGCAATTTACTTGGCTAGTTATTAGGACGATGTGGAGAGGCATTATGACTGTTCTTCAACAGGTCAGGTCAGGTAGAGGCTATCTCCACATGTCTCATGGATGTCCCAGGCCTGGTTTATGGCTTCTGTTCCCTGTATCGCTGCTAATCTAAATCCCAAACAGCCCTGCTTTATCTGGTTAAACAATGAGGGAGGTTATATATGTGGCCCACTGTCTGCTCTTGCACAACAGGCTGAGCACACAGAGAGAGAACACTGGCTGGGGGACATCAGCGCTTTCTGTCACATAACATCAGTTGATTCCCAGTTGACTACTTGTGTCATTTTTTTTTACTTATTTCTTAAAAACTATTAAAATGTTTGAGGGAATGTTCACAACTTGATCTAAGAAGATGAATAGAAATAACCACAAGACATATATGAGAAGTGTATTCATTAGGGGTGATCCCACTAGACAAAGGCCAGGACACAACAATAGTGATCATGTAAAGCTGTTTCTGAAATGTTAATTGAATCAAATGTCAATTGGAAAGAGCTTATTGTTCGTTTTTTTGCATTTCCCTAAACAGAGTAACAAAGGGTAGTATTTAGTTTGTTGCTCCTCCCTCCCCTCCCCCTCCCTTTCCTGTTTGGCCAAGCATACTGGCAAATTCCTTTTGAGTTGGGAGGCAATGACTATCCTGTATAACAGGAATAGACATACCCCCTTTTCTTTCTCAATAACCCATACATCTACACATAAACCACAAACACCCAATGTAAAATATTCACAATATTCAAACCACATTCATATGGAGAAGACTATAGATTCTGTATCACAAAAAGCCACAGCCCATTTTAATAGAGCAAGTTGACACAACCAATGAGACATAACCCACTCTACACCGCAAACACATCTACAGTTAATCTCTCTCTTTTAAAACACACAACAAATATGTTCCTTCTCTAAGCAATGGCATACAGGATAATGGTGATATAAATTGTGAGTCAGTAAGATAGATGGTGAAGGATAGGGGTGTGAAGTGAGCTTGCCTTAATGAGGGCTGTCCTCACTCTCCAACAGGCTCCGGGGTCACGTCCACCCCCAAAGATTAGTTTCCAGTTTAATTGTCACGTGCACAAGTACAGTGAAATGCCTTTTTGTAGTACAAAAAAATTACATGAGGTAGAACAAAAACACGATAAATAAAAATAAGAAATAAGAAGAACAGGAGAAAGTAAAAAGCGATATACAGAGTCAGTTCCAATACCTTATTCACAATGTGCATGATTAGGCCTGGCACGAAGTCGGCGATCCAATTCATCCCAAAGGTGTTCGATGGAGGTTGAAGTCAGGGCTCTGTGCAGGCCAGTCAAGTTCTTCCACACCGATCTCAAAAAAACATTTCTGTACGGACCTTGCTTTGTGCACGGGGGAAACAGGAAAGGGCCTTCCCCAAACTATTGCCACAAAGTTGGAAGCAAAGAATTGCCTAGAATATCATTGTATGCTGTAGCATTCAGATTTCTCTTCACTGGAATTAAGGGGCCTAGCCTGAACGGTGAAAAACAGACCCAGACCATTATTCCTCCTTCACCAAACTTTACAGTTGGCACTATGCATTGGGGCAGGTAGCATTCTCCTGGCATCTGCCAAACAAATATTAGTCTGTTGGACTGCCAGATGGTGAAGCGTGAAGCATCACTCCAGAGAATGCATTTCCACTGCTCCAGAGTCCAACGGTGGCGAGCTTCATACCACTCCAGCCGCTTGGAATTGTGCATTTAGCAGTCTTAGCATAGAAACTGGTCAGGAGCCTGTTGGTGTCAGAACTAATGCACCGGTAGCTCTTGCCGTGCGGAAGCAGAGAGAACAGTCTATGGCTTGGGTGGATAGAGTCTTTAATGATTTTCAGGGAATTCCTATCACACCGCCTGATATAAAGGTCCTGGATGGCAGGTAGCTCTTCCCCAGTGATGTACTGGGCTGTCTGCACCACCCTCTGTAGCACCATGTAATCGAGGGCGGTGCTGTTGCCATACCAAGCAGTGATGCAGCCAGTCAAGAAGCTCTCAATGGTGCAGCTGTAGAACTTTTTAAGGATTTGATGGCCCATGCCAAACTTTTTCAACCTCCTGACTTCTACACGACTGTGTGTGTGAGGACCATTTTAAGTGATGTGGACAATGAGGAACTTGAAGCTCTCGACCCACTCCACTGCAGCCCCGTCGATGTGGAAGGGGTTGTGCTCGCCCCCCAATTTCATATAGTCCACAATCAGATCGTTGGTCTTACTGATGTTAAGGGAGAGGTTGTTGTCCCGCCACTACACTGCCAGGTCACTGACCTGTCTCATCATCGCAGGTGATCAGGCCTACTACTGTCGTTTCGTCAGCAAACTTGATGATTGTGTTAGATTCGTGAATTGCCCACAGCCGTGGGTGAACAGGGAGTACAGGAGGGGACTAAACACACACCCCTGTGGGGCCCCCGTGTGGAGGGTCAGTGTGGGGGAGGGGATGTTGCCTACCCTCACTACCTGGGGTCGGCTCGTCAGGAAGTCCAGGATACAGTTGCAGAAGGAGGTGTTCAGTCCCAGGGTCCTGTGCTTAGTGATGAGCTTGGAGGGCACTATGGCGTTGAACCCTGAGCTATAGTCAATGAACAACATTTTCATATAGGTATTCCTCTTATACAGGTCGGAGGGCAGTGTGGAGTGGAATTGAGATTGCGTTTTTTCTATGGATCTGTGGGGCGGAATGCAAATTGGAGTGGGTCTAGGGTGTCTGGGATGATGGAGTTGATGTGTGCCATAACCAGCCTCTCAAAGCACTTCATGATTACAGATGCGAGTGCTCCAGGGCGGTAGTCATTGTGGCATGAAGCCTTAGAGTTCTTGGGAACAGGAATGATGGTGGTCACCTTAAGACATGTGGGGATTACAGACTGGGACAAGGAGAGGTTGAAAATGACTGCCAGCTGACTGCCAGGTGATCTGCGCGTACTCTGAAAACACGCCCTGTAATTCCGTCCGGCCTCACGGCCTTGCGAGTGTTGACCTGATTAAAGACCTTACACACGTTGGCCTCAGAGAGCGAGATCATCCAGTCCTTTGGTTCGGTGAGGGCCCTCACGCACGGTATGGTGTTGTTATTGTCGAAGCGTGCATATAATACGTTAAGTTGGTCTGGTAGAGAGGCAGCATTGGGCAGATCATGTCTGGGTCTTCCTTTGTAATCCGTAATGAACTGCCCTGCCATGTTTTGGAGTGTGTAATATGATTTCAATGTATTCCTATATTGTCTTTTTTCTAATTAGATGACTCCGCAGAGGTCGTAGTGGGACTTCTTGTACTTGTTCCTGTCCTCAGCAATAGCCTCAGGGTTGTCTGCGATAAGCACAGGGCTACCGCACTCCGGGCTAAGTTTAGCGCCAACCTCTGTTAATCCAGGGCTTTTGATTGGGAAAGCAGCAAACCTTCACTGTGGGAACAATGTCGGCGATGAATTTCCTTATGAAGCCAGTGACGGAGGTGGTTAACTAGTCGATGTTATCGGCGGAGTCTCGGAACATATTCCAATCAGTGCTTGCAAAGCAGTCCTGTAGCATGATCTCTGATTCTGATGACCATTTCTCAACACAGAGAGTCACGGGTACTTCTTGTTTGAGCTTCTGCTTGTAAACAGGAAGCAGGAGTACGGAGTCATGATCTCATTTTCCGAAAGGCGGACGAGGGAGGGCCTTGTATGCTTGCTTGTGGGGTAGAGTAACAATGGTCTAGGACTCTATCGCCCCTAGTGGTGAAGGAGACATGTTGATGGAAGTTGGGCATCAGGTGTGTTAACGACACAGAATTAAAATTGCTGGCGACTTAGTGCCCCCTAGCTTCAAGAGGTTTTAAGGACGCCTGTATCTTTGTAATTAATAACTTCATCATGCTCAAAGGGATATTCAATGTCTGCTTCTATTTTTTGACCCATCTACCAATAGGTGCCCTTCTTTACGAGGCATTGGAAAACCTCCCCAGTCTTTGTGGTTGAATCTGTGCTTGAAATTCAGACCTTACAGATCTTACAGATACTTGTATATGTGGGGTACAGAGATTAAGTAGTCATTAAAAAATCATGTCAAACACTAACTATTGAGTCCATGCAACTTATTACGTACATTTTACTCCTGAACCTATTTAGGCTTGCAATAAAAAAAGGGGTTGAATATTTATTGACGCAATACATTTCAGCGTTATTCATTTGTTAAAATGTCTAAAAACATAATTCCACTGACATTATGGGATATTGTGTGTAGGCCAGTGACACAAAATCTCAATTTAATCCATTTGAAATTCAGGCTGTAACACAACAAAATGTGGAAAAAGTCACTGAACTTTTGCAGTCTTACATGAAGATGTACAGTGTCTTACATGAAGATTTACAGTATCTTACATGACGATTTACAGTGTCTTACATGAAGATGTACAGTGTCTTACATGACGATTTACAGTGTCTTACATGACGATTTACAGTGTCTTACATGAAGATTTACAGTATCTTACATGACGATTTACAGTGTCTTACATGACGATTTACAGTGTCTTACATGAAGATGTACAGTGTCTTACATGAAGATTTACAGTATCTTACATGAAGATGTACAGTGTCTTACATGAAGATTTACAGTATCTTACATGAAGACACTAAAACTGAACTGGCCAGTGTCAACGTGACTGAACAGTAAAAACAGAGAATCTTTAGAATCCATTTGTGATCCATTTGACAAGACTTATGCTAATATCTCCAATATATTCTGTTTTTCATCCCAAGCAAAAATATCAAACCAATGACAGAACACAGGGCATTTGACAAAACAGGACTTTGTGAATTCATACACCACTGCCAACATACTGTAACTCTTTCTCTGTTTCTACCTGTAAAGTCACAGGACACAACCATTTGGTGTCACACAAGTACTGGATGAAGATACACTACCCCTAACTTCCTAGCCAGCTGGGCCCTCATAGAACATACAGTAGAAGGCTTGTCTTGTAGAGAGAGAGACACACACAGACACACACACATTCCATAGTCTCCAGCTGGCAGTCAGTCCAGGGTGGTGAAACTCGCACATTATTTATCAGTGTAATTCTAGCTAACGCAAGTAAAGTGGTAACACCCTGGCTTTGGGTACACTGCAATACTGAACAGTACTGAGTTAGAGACATTCATATCCTGTTACGGTAACTAAAACGCACAGTACGTCAACAATTAGCAATCTGTTTCTCAAAGACGAAAATCCATATGCCTATAGCTATGTGGGGATAGATGTGTAAAAACATCACTGGTTACTGAGAGTGCCTATTAAATAACCCCAAAAAGAACAACTATATTTTTCAAATATCCATACCACTAGCTAGCTTTCTACAATGTGGGAAACAAAAGCTATTTTTGACAGTATTTAGGTGGTAACCCTTAACCCAGTCTACAGATAAAACATGATGTTATATTCCGTAAGCAGAGGAGGAGAGGGGAGGGCCGTTTAGTGCTGCAGAGAACCCGGTTTGGGGTCTACAGCCTCAACATGACCAGACTTCAGAGGATTCACCAGCAGAGGGAGACAACAGATAATAGTAAACCCTCTCAAGACCACTCGCCCAGGGGACCAAGAGATAGCTAACGCCAACGTGAATCAATTAGCTATTTTACAAACAAAGACACGCATAGGCACCACCAATTTACAATCTCTTCCACCTATGGTCACCTACAACAGACAGGTATACCGTGCTAGATAGACAGATGATGAACGGGTATGAGGCCAGCTCACAGACGCAGTGTTTGAGGGTTTTAGTCTGGCTTTTACCATAAGCCTGGGATCAAACAACACACCCTGCTTATTTCAGAGACGAGCATTGCTGTCTCTATTTTAGGGAATCACTATAGTCGTATCCCTAACCTAAAGATTTACTACTATAAGACTAGTAATAACACCACACTAAATGTGTGGTTTTGAAACAAAATATCTTTGGTAAAACTAGGTGAAAGCCATTGTCCTCAGCTATGATGTATAACAAATGTTTTTATTAATCTTTATTTAACTAGGCAAGTTAGTTAAGAACAAATTATTATTTTCAATGACGGCCTAGGAACAGTCGTTCTGCCGTTCTACCTTGTCAGCTCAGGGGTTTGAACCTTCTGGTTACTAGTCCAACACTCTAACCACTAGGCTACCCTGCCACCCCATGTGACAAACAAATCATCTGATGGCTCCATTTCTACATTTTAAACCAGAGTGGACTAGTATTGCCCCTAACCTACACCACATTCAATAGGGTTAGGCCTAAAACACTGTGTTTTATAAGTAAAGCTACTAAAACACAGAGGGTTAATAGGGTTAGGCCTAAAACACTGTGTTTTATAAGTAAAGCTACTAAAACACAGAGGTAGTCTTGACATCAAGCGTCTGGGCTGTCCGGTATTTAGGAGCAGAGGGGTTTGTGTGTTTTTAAGGATGAGACATCAAGCCATTTTTTTTCTTCTCTCAGCCAACATGATAATGACAGGTTTCACAGACAGCAGGGTGCAGATCCTTGTCTGCTACTCCTCCTTCAAAAGGAGCCGGCTGTAGACTGAGTGGGCCTGGAGCCTGCCAAATTACAGTGTGATCCTCCCGCGCGTCCCTGTCCCTGTCCCTCTCCTCTCCTCTCGCTGTCTATCCTTCTCTCACCTTCCACCATTTCCCCTTTCTCTATCTCTCCCTCCCTCACTTGCCATGTCCCTTTTCTCTATCTCTATAATCCTCATTAGCGAGCCGCCTTGACCCTCTTTTCTCAGTCGATCTATCCCTCATGTTCCTGTCCATTTTCTCTCCATCTTCCAGCCCTAAGAGTTATCCCAGCATCCTATGAAATGACCGGGTTCACCTCTGTTAGAAATATTCTAGACTGAACCCCCCCTGAGGACTTATCATAAGAATCCTGTTAGAGGCTCAATTTCAGAATGACAGGCTAGTAGCCAATCTGTCCCCAGCTAAATCACACATACTACCCACACTGGATTTGCCTGACTGCGATAAAATGTCAGAGTTTGCCTCGGGCATTTCAAACCGTCGTCTTCCTGTCTACTTTTCATGTGTCTTGATAACATCTATAGAGCCCATATTACATTATTTGTGGTGGTGAACAGTGGAGGTCCCTACACTATCTAGTTCATTGCTGCTCCATCCCTCCTCTCTAGCTCATTCCCTCTCTTCCCCCATCTTGCTCATCCTTGCTTTCCCCATATCTAGCTCATCCCCTCTTTCCCTGTCTGCCTCATCCAACAACCCCCCCCCCCATGTATTCTCTTCCCTCCCCTCTCCATCATCCCCCCATCTACCTCTTCTCATACCCCCCCTCCCCTCTCTCTCTCCTCCTTTTCCGCTCCAGAACTGTCAGATGGCATTAGTTCCTTTCACGCTCATCGCCTGTAGGAATAACAGCCGTGAACCTCGCCGAACAGCGCCATTCTCCTGCTCCAGTTAGCTCTCCACTCAGCACAGCCTGCCTCGCAAATACCAACATTATTCATGTTGTGGCCCTTACACAACACAGCCTACTAAAGGGCAAAGTGAAGCAGACACGAATCCTAACGGAGGAGGTCATGTTCTTGACCTAAAAGAATGTCATGTATATTGTATAATTGAGCCTGGATTATTATTAGACGGTGTCACCAACCGTAGCATGGCCCTTTAACTAAAGTAATAAAGTCAAGCAAATATTGGAAGAACGAACGAGCCATCTATTTACATCGTCCTATGAAGCCTACAGAGTGAACACATAAAATTATATAAAAGTGGATCAATATGGAGTAAAATGTTTGTTAAAACATTTTTTTTTTTTTTGTAAACTGCATATTAGTTTTTACTGTGCCAATACCAGGAGACCATACAGCTTTTTCTATGACATAGCCTGTGCACGACATTAAAATAACCCTGCATGTCTGCGGCTCTTGTGAGGACAGTTTTGCACCATAGGGAGGATCCAAACCAATGGCAGTGTAATTACCAGTTTGACAAGCAATTCCAGACAAATAAGCAAAACTCTGAGCAGAGAAAAGTTTCTCATCACTCAGTCCTTCCTTCCCGAGCCTGGCGTAGAGGGCTTAGGCTAATCACAGCAGATTAGTGGGAGCTCTGATGGATGCTACGCTACGCTAGCCTGTTAATCATCTATGTGATGATAACCATGAATCATCTTAGAATTATTAGAATATTATTAGCAATATATTTTTCCCAATAGCAGTTAGATGAAATGACCACAGTAGGCCTATATCGGCAAATATCACAGTTTTGCCTCATTGAGGTCTGTTCGCCTCTGTTTCATCAATGTCACAGTCATGTCTCTGTGTTGATACAGTCTGTATAAGCCCTACATATTGAGTGAGGGGTAGGCGCCTGCACAAGGGCTTTAGAGTTGCTGTGATCTCCAGAGAGCCCTGTGATTTAGCTGTGAAATGACAGAGCTCCTGCCTCTTATTTGGGATATGGGTGGGGAGCTAATGACACACTGCCCCAGGCTAACATGACTATTAGTCCAGCCGGGGCTGCAGGAAGGGACAATAACACAATTCTGTCATTACACCCTGGCTGGCTGGAAAATACCTCTAATCAGGTGGGCATGGGCACAGGCTTCATCCAAGCCAGGATGGTCCAACTGTTTTCAGTCCCCTCCCAAACCCCCACCCCTCTCCTTGGTGGTGACACACCCCTGACTGGACGTCCCAGACCCAGTCACATTCCTGTGTGCAGCATGTGGAAGGGAGGAATGTAAAAAAACCTCCATGCCTGGTTGGTAGGCTATCCCCAAGTCTGTATTACTGTGATAATCAGACAGACTCAACTTTACAGGCACATAAAAAAATCTAAAAACCTGAAGTGAACTGACTGACTGAGTTACACAATGACCTGAGAGAGAGCAACACCTGTCCTGAGCTGACCTGTCCTGAGCTGACCTGACCTGCTGTTTGCTCTGACTCACTGAGAGAGAAACTATGCTGGGGTTTACTTTACCAGATGGGAGCTTTATCTGAAGAGTTGCAGGACATGAATCCTGGCATTTGCTAATGCAGATATTATCATTATCATTTACTTCCACTGTGTTCAGTGACTGAACATGGTTAGAATGGAGGTTCAGGAAGATTCCTTGTGAAAATAGATTCAATTATAAACAAAGTGTTTGTGCCACTTACCAAGATTGCTGTCATTCATTCCATCTGTAAAACAAACAGAGAAACAGAACACATTAACACACAGTAATTAGTATCAACACCATTCAACTCAAATAGAAAGAATCACTCTGCCTTTTTCATAGCTTCACAAAAATCTACAGTCTTTCTTGCCAAGACCCATATTAATTTTCATTCATATTCAGTCAAGCATCTTCTGGCCCCCAATCCCAGCTGATGGACCATGTTGTGTCTAGCTGTCACTCACAGCGTACCACCCGGCCTCTTGGGCAGACAGGCTGGGCCTGTACAGTCTGAGAGCACAGGTATGCAGGTATGCTATGTCTTGGAACATTCAGGAAACTCAAAAGCACAAATTAGTAATATGTGTTCTTGCTCTTACACGTTCCAATGGAGACGTATCGAAAACTTAGATCACGTGAACACAGACTACAGGGGATCAGAGGGATATATAACACAGGAAAGACAGTGTATAGAGTAATTTACTATGACAAAGGATACAGGCCATGCTTTTGTTTGTTTTTATACACACAATACCCCATAATGACAAAAGCAAAAATGTTTTTTTAGACATTTTCGCAAATGTATTCAAAATTAAAATAAAAAATACCTTATTTACATAAGTATTCAGACCCTTTGCTATGAGACTCGGGTGCATCCTATTTCCATTGATCATCCTTGAGATGTTTCTACAACTTGATTGGGGTCCACCTGTGGTAAATTCAATTGATTGGACAGGATTTGGAAAGGCACACACCTGTAGGAAGACACATTTCAGTTGAATGCATTCCGTTGTACAACTGACTAGGCCCTTTCCCTTTCCCCAACTGACCCTTTCCCTGTCTATATAAGGTCCCACAGTTGACAATGCATGTCAGAGCAAAAACCAAGCCATGAGGTCGAAGGAATCGTCTGTAGAACTCAGAGACAGAATTGTGTCGAGGCCCAGATCTGGGGAAGGGTACCAAAAAATTTATGCAGCTTTGAAGGTCCCTAAGAACACAGTGACCTCAATCATTCTTCAATGGAAGAAGTTTGGAACCACCAAGACTCTTCCTAGAGTTGGCCACCCAGCCAAACTGAGCAATCGGGGGAGAAGGGCCTTGGTCAGGGAGATGACCAAGAACCCGATGGTCACTCTGACAGAGCTCCAGAGTTTCTCTGTGGAGATGGGAGAATCTTCCAAAAGTACAACCATCTCTGCAGCACTCAACCAATCAGGCCTTTATGGTAGAGTGGCCAGACGGAAGTCACTCCTCAGTAAAAGGCACATGACAGCCCACTTGAAGTTTGCCAAAAGGCACCTTAAGACTCTCAGACCATGAGTCTGGAGGAAACCTGGCACCATTCCGACGGTGAAGCATGGTGGTGGTATTATCATGCTGTGGGGATGTTTTTCAGAGCAGGGACTGGGAGACTACTCAGGATCGAGAGAAAGATGAACGGAGCAAAGTACAGAGAGATCCTTAATGAAATCCTGTTACAGAGCACTCAAGACCTCAAACTGGGGTGAAAAGTCCCCTTCCAACAGGACAACAACCCTAAGCACATAGCCAAGACAATGCAGGAGTGGCTTTGGAGTGGTCTTTGAATGTCCTTGAGAGGCCCAGCCTGAGCCAAGACTGGAACCCGATCTAACATCTCTGGAGAGACCTGAAAATAGCTGTGCAGCAAAGCTCCCCATCCAACCTGACAGAGATTGAGAGGATCTGCAGAAAGAATGGGACAAACTCCCTAAATGCAAGTGTGCCAAGCTCATATTGTCATTCCCAAGAAGACTTGAAGATGTGATGGCTGCCAAAGGTGCTTCAACAAACTACTGAGTAAAGGGTCTGAATACTAATGTAAATGTGATTTTTCAGTTTTTTTGTCATTATGGGGTATTGTGTGTAGATTGATGAGGAACACAATTAATTTAATCAATTTTAGAATACGGCTGTACATTTCTTGGAAAAAGTGAAGGGGTCTGAATACTTTCTGAATGCACTGAACATGATTAAATTGTTACCATTGACTTGCATTTGATTTGTACTATAAATGCTAAAAAGTCAGCATTTGAAACAGTGGCAAGGTGGAGAGAAACAAAATGGTGCGGTTTGAGGCCACGTGGTGGAGAGTGTAGCGGGCGCTGGAGATTGGGGTGAAAAAATAAACCGTGGCAAGGTAAACAAAACCAAAGCATGGATTGCTGTCCATTGACTGCTTCCAGGGTAAGGAAACCAATATATAATTGTGTAATTTGGGTGAACTATCCATTTAATATTGAGGGGTGAAAAATGTCACCTAGTAACAGTAACAGGACCATCTAGTGGTCAGAACCTGGTAATAGCAGGATGTATAATGGTACATAATGTCACAGCCTGACCTTAGAGATCCTTTTTATGTCTCTATTTGGTTTGGTCAGGGTGTGATTTGGGGTGGGTATTCTATGTTCTATTATTTGTATTTCTATGTGTTGGCTGGGTAGGGTTCTCAATCAGGGACAACTGTCTATCGTTGTCTCTGATTGAGAACCATACTTAGGTAGCCCTTTTCCCACCTGTCTTTGTGGGAAGTTGACTTTGTTTACGGCACACAGCCTTTAGCTTCAAGGTTTGTTTTGTAGTGTTTATTGTTTTGTTCGGCGTCTTGTCTAATAAAAATACCATGTACACTCACCACGCTGCACCTTGGTCCTCTTCCTTCAACAGCCGTGACACATAAACCTAACAACTTAATTGACTAATTTATTTGAATTGGTGAAATTAACCATCACCAAATTCCCTGGGAATACATTACATAGTATGTAGAAACAATACTCCAAGCTGCAGCGCCATATTACTTGTCAGACATAGAGAACGTATACTGTATATTGGTTGTCGGGTTGAAATTGGCATGGGGAGTGGGGAATCTGTGGGTGACTTTTGATATTTTTATTTATTGAATATTATATGAATCCTATAAAATTATAAGGGCAAATTTGTGTCCAATCAATAAACTTAATTTCTCAGACATCAAATTCTATTTCCACAAAATAATGTTGCAGGAATGCTGAGCAGAGATAGTAGACTGTTATAATGACTGTTATAATGACTGAGCCTATGATCTCTGCTTGACCACCTTACTAAGGCTTGCTGCCCCTTAACCCTCTATTAGTGGTCCAGAGAAATAGTACTGACATCCTCACACTAACCACTGAAGACAGGTCAGCCTTAAAAAGGCAGGAATGGTGACATCACCCACCCGAACACAGAACAACAAAATAGGCCATAGCTGTTTAGTTCTTTAGGCTACAAATTAGACTCAATATGTCACAGAGCATCAAATCACAGAGACAGGGCTATGGAAATGAATGCTGACTGCACTGACTTCCTCTCTCCTCTTCTTTGTGCTTGTTTGGTTTATTCTGTTTTTGTCAGTGGGACACAGAATTTATACAAATTTGCATCAAAGTGGAAAATAAGGTATTGGGGGAGTATCGAGTGGAATGGATGAATTATGGAAGGAGCTGTATTATAAATGGGACCTGTTCAGCCACGAGAGAGAGAGAGAGGAGAGAGGAGAGAGGAGAGAGGAGAGAGGAGAGAGGAGAGAGGAGAGAGGAGAGAGGAGAGAGGAGAGAGGAGAGAGGAGAGAGGAGAGAGGAGAGAGGAGAGAGGAGAGAGGAGAGAGAGGAGAGAGAGGAGAGAGAGGAGAGAGAGAGAGAGAGAGAGAGAGAGAGAGAGAGAGAGAGAGAGAGAGACAAGAAGTAGTGAGGAGTGGGACTATGTGGATGGTGAAGACACACAAAAAATATTTGTCATATAAATTATTCCTAACTACTTCCATTATCGCATATCAAAGCATCAATTAATTATTCCAATGGCCTCTTGTGAACATTTGCATTGCAAGTGCAACAGCTCCTCTTCCATACAAAGAGGCACAGGCAGAATAGGCAGACTCCTCATGATGCTAACATTCTGTATCCATGAGTAGAGAGGCGACCATGACGATTCAAGGTTCTCAAATTTTAAATATTCGGTTTTTTTGTACGATTATTATACAAACGACAACATACAGACGCACACACACATCCACAACATCCCCCCTGCCCAGGTGGACCTGCTCATACCCCCATCTCTAACACCCGCATCGCTCTCTGCCTCAAACTGCACCATCTTGTTTCTCTCCGTAGCCGACGCACTTTCAACATTTAGATAATGATGCATTTGACCTTTATATTGTGGTAACGACGGGGGACTGGTTCATTTGACCTTTCTATTGTGTTAACGACGGGGGACTGGTTCATTTGACCTTTCTATTGTGTTAACGACGGGGGACTGGTTCATTTGACCTTTCTATTGTGTTAACGACGGGGGACTGGTTCATTTGACCTTTCTATTGTGTTAACGACGGGGGACTGGTTCATTTGACCTTTCTATTGTGTTAACGACGGGGGACTGGTTCATTTTCGGTTTTTAAGTATACGTTTTTTTCCCAAGATGATTGACGAGATAAGTATCGTCCAACCCATCTCACTGCACCCTCGTGCCATGTGTTGAAATATTTCATATAAACCTTGAACCATGAAGTATACTAATTCATCACAAGATGTATTTCTATTTCTGATATCAGAACACTACTTATTTCATTTTCCCCTCTCATGTGAAATAAATAACAGTTGTAAAAAGATGTGGAAAAGAGAAGAGGGAGAAAGAAAGAAAGCCAGAGGAGTTGAGAGTAGGGCTAGGAAAAGAATGGGAGGGGTTGGAAGAAAATAAAAGAGTGGGGGTGAGTATGGAAGAGAGAACAGAGAGAAAAGGGAGTGTCCCCCCTAAAGACCTCTTTCTCAGACCTCCAGTTAGTGACTAGAGGCTAAAAATATACTCTTCATGTTGAGCCACCCGGCTTCCCCAAACCATCTCAATAATTCACAGGCTACATGAGGGGAGGATCTCTGTAACACAATGCAGTACAATAACCCCAGGAACCAACAAAGACTTCACACAATGACCAACCGTCTCATTACAAACATAAAAGTGAAGGGAATGTGTATTTCATTGGTTGGGTTGGCTTCCCTTTCTTGGGCCTCTAAATGTGCACAGTGGAAGACTCAACCACATGAAGCAAGCCCAGACAGAATATCTCCTCCCATTCTGATGTAAACCATGCAGTGACTAAATGTGTGCTGCTGAAGGGGTAAAAAATATTGGTTTGGTTCTTTTCAGCTTTGTTAGATATACAGTGGGGCAAAAAAGTATTTAGTCAGCCACCAATTGTGCAAGTTCTCCCACTTAAAAATATGAGAGAGGCCTGTAATTTTCATCATAGGTACACTTCAACTATGACAGACAAAATGAGAGAAGAAAATCCAGAAAATCACATTGCAGGATTTTTAATTAATTTATTTGCAAATTATGGTGGAAAATAATTATTTGGTCACCTACAAACAAGCAAGATTTCTGGCTCTCAGAGACCTGTAACTTCTTCTTTAAGAGGCTCCTCTGTCCTCCACTAGTTACCTGTATTAATGGCACATGTTTGAACTTGTTATCAGTATAAAAGACACCTGTCCACAACCTCAAACAGTCACACTCCGAACTCCATTATGGCCAAGACCAAAGAGCTGTCAAAGGACACCAGAAACAAAATTGTAGACCTGCACCAGGCTGGGAAGACTGAATCTGCAATAGGTAAGCAGCTTGGTTTGAAGAAATCAACTGTGGGAGCAATTATTAGGAAATGGAAGACATACAAGACCACTGATAATCTCCCTCGATCTGGGGCTCCACGCAAGATCTCACCCCGTGGGGTCAAAATGATCACAAGAACGGTGAGCAAAAATCCCAGAACCACACGGGGGGACCTAGTGAATGACCTGCAGAGAGCTGCGACCAAAGTAACAAAGCCTACCATCAGTAACAGACTACGCCGCCAGGGACTCAAATCCTGCAGTGCCAGACGTGTCTCCCTGCTTAAGCCAGTACATGTCCAGGCCCGTCTGAAGTTTGCTAGAGAGCATTTGGATGATCCAGAAGAAGATTGGGAGAATTTCATCTGACCATATGACACCAAAATAGACCTTTTTGGTCGTGTTTGGAGGACAAAGAATGCTGAGTTGCATCCAAAGAACACCATACCTTCTGTGAAGCATGGGGGTGGAAACATCATGCTTTGGGGCTGTTTTTCTGCAAAGGGACCAGGACGACTGATCCGTGTAAAGGAAAGAATGAATAGGGCCATGTATCTTGAGATTTTGAGCAAAAACCTCCTTCCATCAGCAAGGGCATTGAAGATGAAACATGGTTGGGTCTTCCAGCATGACAACGATCCCAAACACACCGCCCGGGCAACGAAGGAGTGGCTTCGTAAGAAGCATTTCAAGGTCCTGGAGTGGCCTAGCCAGTCTCTAGATCTCAACCCCATAGAAAATCTTTGGAGGGAGTTGAAAGTCCGTGTTGCCCAGCAACAGCCCCAAAACATCAATGCTCTAGAGGAGATCTGCATGGAGGAATGGGTCAAAATACCAGCAACAGTGTGTGAAAACCTTGTGAAGACTTACAGAAAACGTTTGACCTCTGTCATTGCCAACAAAGGGTATATAACAAAGTATTGAGATAAACTTTTGTTATTGACCATACTTATTTTCCACCATAATTTGCAAATAAATTCATAAAAAATCCTACAATGTGATTTTCTGGATTTTTTTTCTCATTTTGTCTGTCATAGTTGAAGTGTACCTATGATGAAAATTACAGGCCTCTCATCTTTTTAAGTGGGAGAACTTGCACAATTGGTGGCTGACTAAATACTTTTTTGCCCCACTGTATATATATTCATTTGGAGAAGGGATGTTAAGTGTGTATGCTGTGGATCAGGTATGGGCTCAGAATAAGGCAGGTATAGGGCCAGAGTAAGTCGGGTGTGGTGCCAGAGTAAGTCTGGTGTGGGGCCAGAGTAAGTCGGGTGTGGGGCCAGAGTAAGTCGGGTGTGGGGCCAGAGTAAGTCGGGTGTGGGGCCAGAGTAAGTCGGGTGTGGGGCAAGAGTAAGTCGGGTGTGGGGCAAGAGTAAGTCGGGTGTGGGGCCAGAGTAAGTCAGGTATGGGCCAGAGTAGGTCAGGTGTAGGGCCAGAGTAAGACAGGTGTGGGGCCAGATGTAAGACAGGTATAGGGCCAGAGTAAGTCAGGTGTAGGGCCAGAGTAAGTCAGGTGTGGGGCGAGAGTAAGTCAGGTGTGGGGCGAGAGTAAGTCAGGTGTGGGGCGAGAGTAAGTCAGGTGTGGGGCCAGAGTAAGTCAGGTGTGGGGCCAGAGTAAGTCAGGTGTGGGGCCAGAGTAAGTCAGGTGTGGGGCCAGAGTAAGTCAGGTGTGGGGCCAGAGTAAGTCAGGTGTGGGGCCAGAGTAAGTCAGGTGTGGGGCCAGACTAAGTCAGGTGTGGGGCCAGACTAAGTCAGGTGTGGGGCCAGAGTAAGTCAGGTGTGGGGCCAGAGTAAATCAGGTATAGGGCCAGAGTAAATCAGGTATAGGGCCAGAGTAAGTCAGGCGTGGGTCCAGAGTAAGTCAGGTGTGGGGCCAGAGTAAGTCAGGTGTGGGGCCAGAGTAAGTCAGGTGTAGGGCCAGAGTAAGTCAGGTGTGGGGCGAGGGTAAGTCAGGTGTGGGGCCAGAGTAAGGCAGGTATGGGGCCAGAGTAAGGCAGGTATGGTAGGGGTTGGATGAGTGGGGAGTGAGTACATGTCCTAGGGCAGGCCGGGCATGTTCAGACACCTCCGAGGTCTGCAGTGGTTGGTCTGGCGCTGCTCTGTTGCATATCAACAACACCCTGCAACAGGATCTGAGGGCTAAATGCCTGTCACCACAGCTCTTCAGGGACATCCTGTCATGGTGCTCCCCTCGGGCCCCTGGGGACGTTCAGTTACCCTGACCTCACTCGTTGGGTCCTGGAGGGTGGGGGGAGGTCCTCTCCCTGTGCCCCCGTTCACCCCACTGTGAGTGAACGCACCAGGCCAGGACTCATAGAGAAGCCCTATCCTGACACCCAACCCCAGCCAATCATAAGAAGCCAACAGTCCAAAGTGAAGTTCAAAGAGCCGAGCAGCACACACCAACACAGGAGATCAAATGGTTGCACCACCTCGACATCCAGCCCTGCAATTTGAGCCCTGCTCCGCTTTTAACACTGTGAAGGTCGATCACTGCACTAATATCAACGTCCTCCGAGACAAGTCTTCTCCTTCAACTCCCATTCCAAGAGAGGGCTAGTGACTATTACTAAATTGACTCAAAGATAGTTACCAAACAAGTGAGAAATGAGACAAAACAAGGGGTTAGATTAAAAACTATCCCATCAAACCCTCAAAACACCAACAATTATTTTACCACTCTGGTGAAATAGTTGCTGAAGTGTAAAAGGGATCTATGAAAACGGACAGATTATGGACTGTGACTTTTACATGTTATACACTACATGACCAAATGTACACACTTCCTCGTCGAGCATCTCATTCCAAATTCATGGGCATTAATATGGAGTTGGTTCCCCCTTTGCTGCTATAACAGCCTCCACTCTTCTGAAAAGGCTTTCCACTAGATGTTGGAACATTGCTGTGGGGACTTGCTTCCATTCAACCACAGGAACATTAGTGAGGTCGAGCACTGATGTTGGGTGATTAGGCCTGGCACGAAGTCGGTGTTCCAATTCATCCTAAAGGTGTTCGATAGGGTTGAGGTCATGGTTCTGTGCAGGCCAGTCAAGTTCTTCCACACCGATCTAAAAAAAAAAAAAAAACTGTTCTGGAAGGGCCTTTCCCAAACTGTTGCAACAAAGTTGGAAGCACAGAATTGTCTAGAATGTCATTGTATGCTGTAGTGTTACGATTTCCTTCACTGGAACTAAGGGGCCTAGCTTAAACCATGAAAAACAGCACCTGACCATTGTTCCTCCTCCACCAAACTCTACAGTTGGCACTATGCATTGGGGCAGGTAGTGTTCTCCTGGCAACCGCCAAGCCCAGATTTGTTCATCTGACTGCCAGATGGTGAGGCGTGATTCTTCACCCCAGAGAACGCGTTTCCACTGCTCCAAACCCATTTCATGAAGCTCCGATGAACGGTTCCTGTGCTGAAGTTGTTTCCAGAGGCAGTTTGGAACTCAGTAGTGAGTGTTGCAACCGAGGACAGACGATTTTTACACGCTACACGCTTCATCACTCGGTGGTCCCGTTCTATGAGCTTGTGGGGCCTACCACTTCGCGGCCGGGCCATAGTTGTTCCTAGACGTTCCACTTCACAATAACAGCACAGTTGACCGGGGTAGTTCTAGCAGGGCAGAAATTTGTTGGAAAGGTGGCATCCTATGATGGCGCCACATTGAAAGTCACTGAGCTCTTCAGTAAGAGCATTCTACTGCCAATGTTTGTCTATGAAGATTGCATGGCTGTGTGTTCAATTTTACACACCTGTCAGCAACGGGTGTGGCTGAAATAGCCAAATCCACTCATTTGAAGGGGTGTCCACATACTTTTGTATATATAGGGTATTTGGAAATGCATTCCTATAACTATGTGCTCATTGTTATGCCGGCCTCTTTGGATTTACAATAACACACAGTAATGACACTTACTGGAAATGAGGGAAACGTTTTCATTTAAACAAGGAGAGGAGATAGTTTTATATTATTTCTCACGAGGGTTTTTAATGCCACTGCAATTATAACAGATGCCCCTTATCAGTGCTGCCTCAAATACATGATGGAGTTTGCCATCACACAATGACTGGGAAATGTACTTCAAAAGGCCAGAAGCATCTAATCTCCTCCACTCTCTCTACACGCTGCACACTGACTATGATAATAAGAGCCTGCCTTTCTGACGTTGTTAGGGATCTCAACCAAGTCTCTGTCTATCTCGTTGTACTGCAGTGTGAGAGAATCTCTGCAACAGTGGTACTGCATATCTGTTGAACACATCCCACTCTTATGTAAAAGCCCTATTTTACAACGTTAAACACACACGCGCGCGCGCACATGCATGCACTACCACAACTGACAGCCCAGTGACCTAGTTTCCCCGTGGCCCAGAAAGGGCAGGCATGACTCTCTCAGATCTGCTGCGGTCACAAAACCCTGCTGGGACCATCCATTCAGATGGCCAATGAATACACAGAGGACACGTCCACTATTTGAACCTCAACAGGAGGCACTGCACCTTTCCCTGAAACACACAACTCAGTGTGATGCAACATGGGCAATGTGTGATCCAGCAGCACTCTCTAACCCATATCCCCACATCCACACCCACAAAAAAAATGCTTTGATGTATCAAAGAAGACATGATGAACAGAGCATCCCCATAAAACATGAGACTGTGTGTTTGTGTGTGTGTGTTCATTGGAAGTGTTTGTGTGTGTGTCTGTGTATAGGGCCGGGACGATACTAAATTAAATCAAATCAAATGTTATTAGTCACATGCGCCGAATACAACAGTGAAATGCTTGCTTACAAGCCCCTAACCAACAATGCAGTTTAAAAATACAAATAAGAAATAAAAGGAACAAGTAATTAAAGAGCAGCAGTAAAATAACAATAGCGAGACTATATACAGAGGGTACCTGTACAGAGTCAATGTGTGGGGTCACCGGTTAGTCCAGGTAATTGAGGTAGTACATGTATGTACATGTAGGTAGAGTTATTAAAGTGACTACTACCAGTGTTGCGATACTCGTTAGTATCGTGGCAAGGAAACTTCTTTAGGAAAACAGCCCTAATGTCGGAAGCAAACATCATCATGTCGTCTTCCAGAGTTACATGTATTTATTTTCCAAGCTAAAGCACACAATATATATATTTTTAACCCCCTTTTATCTCCCCAATTTCGTGGTATCCAATTACAGTCTTGTCTCATCGCTGCAACTCCCGCACGGACTCGGAGAGGTGAAGGTCGAGAGCCACGCGTCCTCCGAAACACAACCCAACCAAGCCGCACTGCTTCTTGACACAACACACATCCAACCCAGAAGCCAGGAGCACCAATGTGTCGAAGGAAACACCGTACACCTGGCGACCTGGTCAGTGTGCACTGTGCCCGGCCCGCCACAGTAGTCGCTAGTGCGTGATGAGACAAGGATATCCCTGCCGGCCAAACCCCCCAAACCCAAACCCTAACCCGGACGACTCTGGACCAATTGTGCGCCGCCCCATGGGCCTCCGGTCGCAGACGGCTGCAAAGGAGCCTGGGCTCGAACCCAAAGCACACAATATTTTACATACAGCAGGTTTTTAACCTAATAGTCAGCCTGGTCTGATTTGTGTTTACATTTTTTAAATGGATTTTAAAAAATTAGTGATACTGGTATTGTCCCTATGTGTGTGTTTGTGTGTGTGCGCGAGTGTGAGTGCGAGCGTGTGTGTGCGCGTGCTCACGATAGCGTGTTTTTGTACTATACCGTAGGTTCCGTGTGAGCTGTAGGATGGCGTGTGGCAGTAAACAGCTAGGGCCAGGCAGCACAGAGAGCCTGTCCAGGTCTGTGTTTAGTCTGATGGAGGGCAGGTCGAGGACAGGCCTGTCATCAGAGGCACAGCTGCATGACGTGCTCCCCCTCCCCTCCCCATCGGCCCCCATGCCTCAGCTCTGTACCAGAGGTTCTCTGAACATGTGGAAATCACACTAGCTCATCAGAGGAAGATATAAGAGAAACATTGATAAATAGCATGGATAGCAAACAGAGATGCAGTTATATCCATGTAGATGAAAATATCGTCCGATTCCATACCAGCATGGGCCAAAAATATTTTTGGTATCTCCGAATGTTCTGGCAAATCGTCACAAAGCAACTTCACTGGAAGGAAGGATGTTTGATATGCTTTTTACGTTTGTAACACAAACCATTAGTGGGAAAATCATGTTGAAAGTGTCCATTTTAGGTACTTTTTAGACATATACGAGCCTCCTGTAAGACCCAATGGTCCGTGAACCGTACATGACACCAGTGGAGGCTGCTGAGGGGAGGACGGCTCATAATAATGGCTGGAACGGAGCAAATGGAATGGAATAAAACACCTGGAAACCACACGAGCACCGCCACACAGTGAATGTGAAAATGGATTCAAAGGGAAGTCCCTTTGCTGGTGATTTGCTGAATGTGCAATCCTACAGGAGGGCTGTGATTGGTTAATGACCTAGAATTGTCACGCCCTGACTTTAGCAAGCCTACCACGCTGCACCTTGGTCCGGTCATTTATCCTCCTCCGACGAGCGTATCAGAAGATCCCACCACCCACGGACCAAGCAGCGTGCCCCGGAGTGGAGGACATCATGGACATTGGAGGAGGTAAAGGAAGGGCATGAGAGCCTGCCGTGGAAACAGGCGGAAATACAATGAGGAGTTGGTCACGGTTCAAGTGCCACGTTTTCTGGTTCTGCGCACCGTGCCTTCAGTGCGCATCCACAGCCTGGTGCGCTCTGTGCAAGCTCCCCGCATTTGCCGTGCTAGAGTGGGCATTCAGCCAGGACGGATTGTGCCGGCTCAGCGCTCCTGGTCTCCAGTGCGCCTCCACGGCCCAGTATATCCCGCGCTGGCTCTACGCATTATGCCTCCAGTGCGCCTTCTTAGCCCAGTGCGTCCTGTGCCAGCTCTCCACACTCACCGAGCTAAAGTGGGTATCCAGCCAGGACGTGTTGTGGTAGCTCCATGTACCAGGCTTCCAGTACGTCTCCTCACTCCGGTGAGACCTGTTCTGGCTCCACGTATGAAGCCTCCAGTGATGATCCACGGCCCGGAGCCTGTAGTGAAGATCCACGGCCCGGAGCCTGTAGTGATGATCCACGGCCCGGAGCCTGTAGTGAAGATCCACGGCCCGGAGCCTGTAGTGAAGATCCACGGCCCGGAGCCTGTAGTGAAGATCCACGGCCCGGAGCCTGTAGTGATGATCCACGGCCCGGAGCCTCCAGCGACGGTCCCCACTCAGGAGCCTCCAGCGACGGTCCCCACTCAGGAGCCTCCAGCGACGGTCGGCAGTCCAGAGCCTCCAGCAACGGTCGGCAGTCCAGAGCCTCCAGCAACGGTCGGCAGTCCAGAGCCTCCAGCAACGGTCGGCAGTCCAGAGCCTCCAGCAACGGTCGGCAGTCCAGAGCCTCCAGCAACGGTCGGCAGTCCAGAGCCTCCAGCAACGGTCGGCAGTCCAGAGCCTCCAGCAACGGTCGGCAGTCCAGAGCCTCCAGCAACGGTCGGCAGTCCAGAGCCTCCAGCAACGGTCGGCAGTCCAGAGCCTCCAGCAACGGTCGGCAGTCCAGAGCCTCCAGCAACGGTCGGTTCCTACGGCAACGATTCACGGTCCGGAGTCTCCGGCGACGATCCACGGTCCGGTTCCACAGAGGTGGAGGAATCAGTGTGCGGAGCGGGAGCTACGTTCCGAACCGGAGCCGCCACCGAGGATAGATGCCCACCCGGAACCTCCCCTATAGAGTCAGGTTCTGCGGCCGGAGTCCGCACCTTTGGGGGGGGGGTACTGTCACGCCCTGACCTTAGTCTTTTTATTTCTCCATTTTTGGTTAGGTCAGGTTGTATTAGGGTGGGCATTCTAGGTTTTCTGTTTCTATGTTGGTGTGTTTGATTCCCAATCGGAGGCAGCTGTCTATCGTTGCCTCTGATTGGGAATCAGATATGAGTTGTCAGTTTCCTTTTGGGTTTTGTGGGATCTTGTCTTTGTTTGTTGCTTTATGCATGACTAGCTTTACATTTGGTTTGTGTTTATTTGTTTTTTCCAAGTGTTACGTTTTCAAATGAAGAGAGAATGTACGCCTACCACGCTGCACCTTGGTCCGGTCATTTATCATCCGACGACGAGCGTAACAATAATGTACATTTCTATGTATAAAATGGATAACTTCTTTAAAAATAGCAGAGAGCCCACTCTGGAAATGTGATGTGTTTGAAGAGTATATTGTTTCAAACAATATGTCCAAACAATAATCAAAATCAAAATGGGCACTCTAATGTTGAATAATTGAAAAAAAAATTCAGAATATAGACATAATCCATATTTTAGAACACACTATAAAGAGTATTATGACACCACAATGTTGTCTGTACCATGTACCACGAGGCATGTATACAGTAAGTCTAAAAAGGCCCTAAAATGGCCACTTTAATCATGATTTTCTCAAAAACAACTTGTGATACAAATGTATGTATGTAATATCCTTCCTCCAAATGAGGTTTCTATGTGAAAATTGGCAGAATAATCTGTGATACCAAAAATATTTGCGGGGCCATGCCACCTTGGAATCGCCCAATATGTTAATGTAGGTTACTGAAAATAGAATGATGCAATCATGCTCATAAAACCACTGTGCTGAAATAGCTTTCATCGTCATCGGGATGTAGGGTTGTCTCAGATGGCACTGATGTCAGTCCTGTGTCCTAAACACACACCTACACACACACGCGCGAACACACAGCCATGGCTCCCAAACTCTCCTCTACTCTGACTAAATGTAAAAACATTGAAAGACAGTCATTTTCAGCCGTCACCGGCTCCATGAATCAATATTTCCACCTCGGTCCTTTATAACATACCTACATGTACACATTCCACTTGAAATGACAAGAAATATTGTACAATTACAGTAATATTATAATTAATATTATATCCACCTATTCTGTAACGTGCACATTCTCCCCTCTCACATCTTGAGACATTTCTACATTAATATCCCCTCCATCTAATTTAGCGTCAATTTGTGCAGACACAGTATTTTCTCATCCCAAACAAAAGGCTTGTGTCCCAGTGTGGCGCAGGGCGTGGAGCAGAGTGATGTTATCGAGGTCACTGTGATCTAATCAGGTGTGAATGAAAGCGCTTGGCAGCACTGCCGGGCCCGGCCTGTCGTCATCACTGGGTAGAGATGAGGGGAGAGGGAGAGAGGGGGAAAGACACACAAAGGGAGGAGTGTGGGGCTGTATCCAGCCAGTGCATCTCAGGGAGACATGTAGATGTAAGGCTCTGTGGGACACTAGGGGTTTAGCCGGCCTCTGCTGGGTGGCGAAGAGAGAAATCGCCATCCTTGGCAAGCGAGACAAGACAAAAGCCGAGGAGACTCAAATTAATCCGTTTCAAACTATTATGAGATCAGAATTGTTCTTGTATGTACCGTCCAATGATGCTAAATATATTTTACACATGTTTTTATTCAAAATAGTTGGGTAAGACATTTTAGATTATATTCTTCATTGTATACTCCAAAGTGTGTCATTAAAAAAAATACTGACTATATTTCGATGATAAAACTACTGGTGAGCAGATTCCTTCCTTTCACAAATACTAAACATCACCCCACTCTCTGCATAGGCTGCTCTGGTTGGCAGAGTAGCTGAACTCTCAGGATCATTTTTCAGAGCCAGTCTGTCACCCAAACACAGGCCCCACCCACACCAGTAGCCATTCAATAGAGAGGGCTCTACTTTCAATGGTCTGAACACTGCCCAATCACTGAGCCCTAGCCCCTGGCTCTCAAAGTCTCAGCCAATAACTGCTCTTCCTCTTTAACACATGACTAAATGTGCTCCTGTCCATCAACTGGTTCATATATAGTTCATGCAATTAAATGTGGAGCAGTTTAATAACTTGCGTAGCCAAGCTCCTCTGTGTGTATGTGCATGTTTGTATGCGTCTGTGTGTGTGTGTGTGTGTGTGTGTGGAGGGGGGGGGGGAACAGAGTGAGAGAGAGTGGGGTGAGACACAGGGAGGAAAAACAGAGAGTTAGAGTGTGTGTGAAAGAGAGAGAAAGAGAAAGAGGGAGAGAGACAGACAGATCGGGCAGGACATCAGAAGATCGGACAGCGTGTGTGAATGTGTTTGAGTATGTGTGTTTGTGTGTGTGTGGGACAGAGGCAGGGAGAGAGGGAGGGAGGGAGGGAGAAGAACCCATTCCCCTCAGTTCCACACTAACTTTTCAACGTGTGCACTTGAGGGAAGTTGGCTGTTCGACCGGCTACGGAGGGTTTTTTCCTTCCCTTTTCTCCCACCTATACACTTTTCCACGTTCTGCAATAACATCGACGAGACAAGCAGAGAACTTCAACAATAACTATCCGCTATTATTTCAGTGAGTATCTATTCATTTACAATCTGTATTTTGTAACAATTCACCTCTGGCCACACTGTACCAGTCGCTCCCCTCTGCATGATGTCTGAGTGGCTCTGAATAGAACACATTCTCCCCATTATACGCCTTATTAGCACAATCTTCTAAGCTTTTCTTCTATGCATTATTTCTGAATGAGCGCCTTATTGTATGTGCTCACTGATGGCTTAGTTGAGTGTACTAGAACTGCAATTATGATTTCCACTTACCTATTGATAATATGACTGTCTATAAAGAAGAGGATTGTGTAAGTATTGGATTGTCTTTAAAAGGGCATGCTTGTATGTGGTTATTATAACGTGTGTGTACGCATTGGAGAGTATGCGTGCGAGGTACAGTTTGTCTTAAAGAGAGCATGTGTGCTTTAAACAGAGGGTCTGTGTGAAAGAGCGAGTTCGAGAGAGATTGTGTGCGGTAGACAAAGTATGTCTGTGTGTGTGTGTGTGTGTGTGTGTAAGTATGTGCTCGTGTGCGTGTGTGTGAATGAATGCATCCCTGTGCGTTTCCCTGTATGTCTGCGTGTGTTTCATAACGCTGGTCCCTGGGAATGTTGGGTGCGCCCAGTAGCAGTAGTAGTTGTTTGACTGAAAGGAACTGTGGACAAAAGCGTTCAGCCCCATCCAGACCGCCGTGTCAGCCATTAGAGCAGTGAGAGATAGGCAGCCAGCTGCTGCTCAGGGTGCTGGAGGAGGGGATGCCTGGCCCGGGTTAGAGGTGACCATGCTTCACTTTTGACTAGCTTTTCAAAGAGTCTCTCTCTTCCCCCTCCCCTTTCTTTGACTCTAGTTGTACACAGAAAAAACATAGCTGCTGGGAAGTAGTAACGTGCTCGGAGGCTGAGAAGTAAAAAATGCAACGTAGGATGTCCAAGAAGGTTTATAAACAGCAGTGAAAGAGGAAGAGAGAGAGAGGAGTGTAATTATAAGAACGGCTGGTGTTTTTTTCCAGCATGTTGTGTGTGTGTGTGTGTGTGGGGGGGGGGGGGGGGGGGGGGGTCGGAGGAGTTGGAATGTATTGAGTGACAGGAAATACAGCCTGTCCCCAGCTATCTTGTTTGTCGTGTCTGCTTTGTCCAAAGCCCTTAATCCACTACAAAAGCTGTCTGAGAGAGGGACTAGTAACACCAAAAACATTGCCCAAATCCCATGAACAAACCGACACAGTGACAGAGAGGAGGACAGACATTAAAGACGGATTATGACAAAAACGTGAAAATACCACAACAAGTATTTTTTTGAAACTACAATAATATACGGACACGTCATTGATGACACTAGAAAAGCAGCTTTAAAAACAAACGTTATCACTGCACAGCTGTGGACTATAGACAGACAGTCTTCCATAGGCATCGTTAAAAACAGCTATGGCTCTGGGGAGAATCAACAGAGAAAAAGTATTTGGTGTGCATATGTGTACCACATCCCCAGGATATAGCCCCAGTACAAGTAGTTCTTTGAGATGCCTTTACATGTAGAGTCTTGTTACTCTGATAGACATCTGCGTTGCCACGATGGAAGTCTGGCAGCAAGAAGTTACATTCAATCTCAGTCAACAATTAGAGGAATCAATGAAAGACTATTGATGAATTGAAAGTATTCGCTTTAGTCCGAAACAGATTTTTAGGGTCAAAGCATTTGTGAATCACTCGCTATCACTTGTTGATCTTTGAGGCTGAGATAGGAGTGTGTTCGGGTGCAGGGTTTGAGAGCTTGTGCAACCTGTCCTCCGGCCCTGTAGCCTGCCCTGCGCTGGGACTGGACTTTGCTATGAGGCTGGATCTCTCAGGCCCCTTTACCTGGATTTGAATAGAAAACCAGACAGCGAGTTACCACTCCCGCGCTAGACAATGAGGATTTTGTTAATGCTCAGCCGCAAGCCTACTGACACAAAGCGCATAGCCACATAGCCTAGCCTAGCCTAGCCCAGCCCAGGGCAGCATAGCACAGAGTGGAGTGGAACGGGCAGGCGGGGCGCCAGCAGGGGCGCCGGCAGGGTGGCAAGGGGGGGCAAGGGGGTTTGCGGGGGTGGGATTAGCAGACGTGGAATCAGGGTAGTGGGATGGGGGTTGAAATGGACAGGAAATTGCTGGCTTTGATGAAGCAGTGGCAGATTCTCCAGAGCCTTTCCATAGCTGTAAAAAAGCAGTCTGAGCATAAAATGTCACCAGACTTCAAGGCCTCATTGTCACCTCTGTCTGGCTATGACGGGGCTGTTAAGACCCCACAGATGTGCACTACAAACCTTTGCAAAACGTCCCTTTCTCTCTCTCGCTAGTACAATCTCTGTCCCTGATGACCATGTTGGAATCCAGCACTCTCCATCAGCACACTGCATACGGTAGATATCTTACTGCAACACCACAGAATTCTCAAATATACATTTCCGAATTCTTCACAAATATTTTAAAACCTGTAAGACCGTGGAGAAGGATCCGATCAGTGTGGTTCTTACATCAAATAAAAAGGAGCCCAGATGAGATACATCTCAAGTGTGAAATCTGGCATGAATTTGGCATGCTTAAAGTGAACTTGCCTTGTTAAGCGTAACATATAAATAGAGATTCTAGTTTCCTGAACGGTCTCTTGTCATCGCTCTGTACTCGATCGGAGATCACAGAAGGAAAGGAGAGGATTCTCAACTTCCTAGTCCATTCCTACACGGTTTCAGTATGTTTTAATGGTTCGTGGGCCGTTAAACAAGGGATGGATCAGGTCTTGATTATTTCCTTTGAAGCTGAATAATTTTGTTGTTCCACTGAATATTTCTCAGCGAAACATCTTATATCATCAGAAAACATAAATCAGGAAACATACATCTTTGTATAATGGAAACGCTGTCCGTCACAAACTGAGGCTCCATCCCCCTCCACAGCTATGCTGAACCAGAGAGCAGAGAGCGTAATGTGGGCTCAGTGAATATCAGGGTCGATTAGGAGTCCCTTCTGGCTGTGTTAGAGCAGATTAGGCAGCGGCAGCAGATACAGGCTGCAGGCTGGTCATCTGCCTCTCTGACCCACATTGCTCTGATGTGCACGTCTCTTCCCATTACACTGACAATCAAACGTCACATTACATCAGCTGAGAGGCCGGGGAGCCGCTATCTGCATGCAATACATACCCTCCCCACAGGCTCTTCTCCTAATAACCGAGCACTGTCACATCACCACCATCATCCTGGCATCCATCGCCTGGTTTAAGGTAATGCTATTCAACTATCACCCTAATGCAACACTCACTGAGGTCAAGTCCCGATATCAAACCATAACTGTTCTATTCCCTGTGTACGGGTAAGCCTATAACATGTATTTCCAAGCCCTCCATCAGTTTGCAGCTGGCTGACAGACCAGGTCTGTTTGCAGGCCAGCCGGCCGGGCCGGGATATAATTGGCAGCTGTGGAGTGAAAAGCAGGCTCAGCAACAGATAAGGGCTGTGGGGAAAGCTCTATAATCAGCATGGCTTAGCAGATGATAAATTATGTGTTCACAGAAGTATGCTGTCAGTGCTTTGAGGGAGATGGAGAGAGAGAGAGAGAGAGAGAGAGAGAGAGAGAGAGAGAGAGAGAGAGAGAGAGAGAGAACAGTAGAGTGAGAAAGGGAGAGAACGATAGAAAACATGGGAAGAGAAAGAAACATTACGGATGTTTTTGCTGTAATTTAAAATGGAAAAACACAACAATGCTGTCTACCAGGTCAGCGAGAAGGAAATAAAATTCAAAGCTGTGCCAACACACCAGCTAATACAATCTTCTGCCTGTCAGCTTACCTACTTTAATCCAGAAAGGTTTAACGCCTCTTAGAAATCTGAAAGGAGACATGAATTCAGCTGAGATTTCTTCATGCAGCTAGAGGAAGGAACTGCCTGGAAGGGGGGTTAAGACTCTATACAACTAACTAACTCTCTGGATCAATGCTTTCAACTCTGCTCCACTGACTGGTACACCACAGCAGAAAGCTACATGTACTTTGAGCCAATAGGAAAGCATGGAGGTTTATTAACAGCACAGGACATTGTAGAGTTGTAATGTGCTACTTTAGTGAAATCAAATCAGCAATATTATGAGTGACACTTGCCAAATGGTATGCCAATACCTGACCATGCCCAAGCTCTGCTATGCATACATAGAATGGGAAAGGCTAAGTAGTCAGGACAGAGTGTACTTTGTGTGGAGGCGGGGGCCTCACTGTCATCAGTGTGCTGCAGGGCCCGAGGCTCACGCTGTGACGCAGAGGCAGACTCCTGAGGAATAGAGATGCTCAGCTCTCTGAGTGGTCCCATACACTGATGGATGGGCACGGGTTTGTCGTCTGAGTTTTACTTAGGTGTCTGTCTTCTAGAGGAAGATCAGAAGATAAGATGCCACGGCCCACACATGAACTACTGACATGCAGAGAAGACAAAAGGGTTCCTGGCAACATCCACGGCCATCCTGCTCGTGCCTTATGTGGAATTCTACCGAGAACAAAGGTTGACTTGGCGTGTCAATACCTGCCATAAGGCAGCACAGCTCCAGGACAAATGAAAGTTCCATCTATATTCAGGTCATTCCCATGCTGGCTCAGTCCACTGGCTCCTAGTGATAACGGAAATATGAAATCAGCACTGCTTCGTCGTGCGGTGCCTCTCCTCCCTGCCCCTCCGTGCTATTTTAAATCTCACCGTGTGAGACATCCCTCCTTCGCGCCCCCAGCAGGGGGGGGGGGGGGGGGGGGGGGGTTGAGAGGCAGGCGGGAGAAGAGGAGGGAGGAGGAGAGTATAGAGGGAGGGGAAGGAGAGATGGCGGGCAGCTGCATGCCTTATTTATTGTGATCCAGAGTGCAGTGAGTGCAAACAGTCGTCAGAGGAGAAACGCTAACCCTCTGGGCTTGGAGATGATGCCATGACTGCACTGCGTCTACACAACAGATTAAAGCAGGGATTATGTGCCATAAACAAATGTTGTGTAACTTTTTGTTGCGGTCAACCTTGAGGGGGGAAAAAAATGTATGTTAAGAAGAATATGTTGGTTATGCGTTCTTTAACCACATAACTAAAGCATCTTCAACTGGACTCTACGGCCGTACTATAGCTCTGATAAAAATGCATAATAGGACCACATTTGTGGATTTTGGTCTGTGACAAAGCCCGTGTTTATGGCGCCAGTGCACCTAACCAATGAGACAGACGTGACAGCAGACACCAGAGAAATGTCACGGCTAAATCCAGTAGACACCCACAAAGGGCTCCATCCCTTTTTCTGTTAGCAATCTTCAAAACTTCTCATGAAAGAGCTTATAACATATTCATCAGCTTGATTAAACCGAGCCAGTGCTGCTTCAGATCTGAGCGACGATGACGTCATATTCTTCTCAGGATCGCTCTAGCAGAACCAGGCTGAGGTGACAGGACCTATCCACTGTGGGGTCAAAAGTGAACAGATGACATGAGATGGCAGACCGAGGGAGTGATCTCACTTCATCAGTAGAGAGAGAGAGAGATGTTGTCCGATCCCAACACATTTTACAACTGGTTTTACACAAACGAGGATTGCAGTCTGAGTGTGTGACAAGGGAGAACGATTACCAGATGCAGTGGATGTGTGAGGAGATAGATATTGAACCGTATAACAAACAGCCCAGACTAAGGACCGAGGGGAGTGATGTAGTGTTTAGTACCATTCTATAGCACTACAACACTCCCTCTGTAATAGTTATTTGTCTTCTTACACAGTTAGCCTCTTCCCTTTATGTGAAGGAAGAGGTTAACTGTGACCGCATGGAGGGTTAGAATGCGCTGCCTGTGAGCATTGAAGGTTAACTCAGTGCCTTTTGGCATTAAAGAGAAAAAATGGCTCTAGCTGGCGGGCTGAGAGTTGGAAATTAAACACCCGGAGCCTTGGCAGAGTCAGAGGTGGCACGTGGAGAGTTCTGGAGGCTTGGCGTGGCGGACTGAGGCTTGGCGCTCTGCCTGGGAGAGATCTCAGAGTAGTAGTCCCTCAGCGCTGGGGAACCCAGGGGTGGTCCTATATTCCACCTGAGCCTCTGAATATCATACCATATCACATAATACTACACCCTGCTGCTACAACTATGCATACCATAGCAGCTAGACGAAACTGTAGGAGACATCAACTACTATTCCACTATAACGTGACACTTCATATGATACTACCCCGCTGCAACACTAAATCTAATACAAAATGAGTTAATTTAGAAGAGATTTGCAATTCTGCCAGTTAAAAATTTGTCAGATCTTACTTGTTCGGACATGTTCTGACTGACATGGCAATTAAGGCATATTTGTTGGGTTTGATTGCGTTTTCTATCAAAATTCAGACCACTCTGTGAAGTGATTAAATGTGTCTGTAGCAGTTTCCTGCAGTCAATTGATCCTAGTGGCCTCATGGGTAGAATGCTATTAATATTTTTCAGAATTTCATAATTAATAAAAATAAATAAATAAAATACTGACAAATCTGGTGTTTCTATGTCAAACAGTTTTTCTATATTTCAGTCTTCTGTGATTCATATAAAGTGTAATATTCGGGGCCTCCCAGGACACACAATTGGCCTAGCGTCATCCAGGTTAGGGAGGGTTTGGCCGGTAGGGATATCCTTGTTTCATCGCGCACCAGCGACTCCTGTGGCGTGCCGGGCGCAGTGCACGCTAACCAGGTTGCCAGGTGCACGGCGTTTCCTCCGACACATTGGTGCGGCTGGCTTCCGGGTTGGATGCGCGCTGTGTTAAGAAGCAGTGCGGCTTGGTTGGGTTGTGTTTCGGAGGACGCATGGCTTTCGACCTTCGTCTCTCCCGAGCCCGTACGGGAGTTGTAGCGATGAGACAAGATAGTAATTACTAACAATTGGATACCACGAAATTGGGGAGAAAAGGGGGTAAAAAAAGTGTAATATTGGGATGCAAACTCAAAATGGAATTCATTTCAACTCTATATCTGACATGGTACGGGAGTTGTATCGTCTTTTCTTTTAAGCCCATAAACGTGTGAAGTGTATACTTCTGTTTCAAAGTAGACTTGTTCAAGACCACCAAGAAACACTCTGTGTGGCCCACTGCAGTAAAAGGTTAAGAAGCTATGAGATTAAATGACAGTGTCCCAGGTCGTTGTGTAATGCTGACGGACAGTCAGACACGTAGTGTGATGTATATGTCAGGGCATGTCTCATGCCTGAAGAAACTCGGTGGAGTATTTTTAGAACCGGAATGTGTCAGGTTAAGAGTGCGTACAGTAGGTGACAGAATGTCTTCAACACATTCCCACAGTCAGAAGAAAATGTCCTCGGAATATTGAAATATATACACGTTTAAATGCAGTCCCCTCATGTCTATTGTACATTGTATTAGATCAAATGTTCATAAGTCTGACCTGGTTTCTTAGTGTCAGATAGGTAACGTTACAATCCTGGATCCTGTTGATGGACTTGAGCACAATGACGTCAGCCAGTCAGAGAGTACACTGTGTGCTTTCTCATTTCTGACCTCTGGAATGTGCTGATGCCGCAGGGTTCAAGTGGGTTCAGTGACAGTGGTAAAGTAAATCCAGTTCACTCTGTGGCCCTACCTCGCTCTCTCACTACAGACACTACAGACTGGTTCACTATCGGTAACTCAATCAAACACTCACAAACAGTCCCAAACTCTCAGTTCAAATTTCACAGCTTGCTCCCTAATGCAAAGTCGAGGGAAAATGACAGATTGTTTCAGTGATATCAGCCTGGGCGGTCTGAGACAGAACTATTTCATAAGGAAGTACAGCATGTGTGGATTTGAGTCAGCCTGCCAATGTGTTCTGCATGCAAACAGGATAAAAGTTCAGTCAAATGAATAGAGGGGAAAAGGAAAGAGATATTCCAGAATGAAAAGCCCTTGTGTGTCTTGGGGCAGACAGCTAAATTGTACAAGTGCCAAGGAAGGTAGGGACCACAGCCAACCCAATGAGAAATTCATTTTAGGAATCTCTGACCAGGCTGAAACACAATCACTGCTTACCTTGAAACTGGGGGAACACTGAGGACAGACATAAGAGAAGAATGCTTTTCCAACCATTTTTTGTTAAGTCCTCTGTAAATCAGCTAACTTGCTACAGATATTAACGCTCATGGAATATATGAAATTAGACTGAATGTGAGAAACATGACAACAGAACACTGCAGTAAAGGCATAGTGATGCCTCAGTGAACTGTGTCAGAATGCAAAAGGACCCGAACAGTCTATTATTTCATGGGTCTCGTAAAGCAGCCTTAAGGTGTAGAGACAAAGCTAACGCAGGAAACTGAGGTCTGGAGAACCAATCAATTATAGCATTATTTCATGTTTGATGGAACTAACAGAGACAGGAAGCCTGTAATCCAGTGCTCTATACGAGACACATTCTAAAACCCTCAACAAAACTAATTAGTTGCATTATATTCCATAATATTTGAACCAGGCTTTTCCCACCCATCCTAAATGCCAGATTTGTGTGCCAAAGATTACAAAAAAAGAACAAAAGCAAGAGAAGTGTCTCAAATCCCTGCTGCATGTTACACAGTTAAGAGGAGGAATGGGAAATGGCATGAATAAAACATGACCGCATGAGTTTCCAACCTCAAAGAGGCTGAAACAGGAAGATGCTGTGTTCCCCGTGCAGTACAGAGCTGGGGTTCAGAGCAGGGTAAAGGGAACAGCCGTCAAACTACTAACAATGCTACAGTGCAATGGTTTATGCTGTAGGGGGGGGATCTCTACAACACGCGCTAACCATCACAACATGCTTCCATTTCTCCAAGACATTTTTGGAGGATTGATTGACGTGCCGTATTCGATTTTATATTCAGGCTCTTTCCTTTTTCTTCGTCTGTTCTCCCCACAGCACAGGGGACTGGGATGTGTAGCGTGTGTGAGGAGGAGATGGAATATGCTGGGGGAGAAAGAGGCGCTGCTCTGGGCTAGGTAAGGTAAGAGTCTTGTTAGCAGTCACAAGTTTCATCGCAGCAGCAGCAGAAGAGGAAGATGACTATGGTTTTCACCACAGCTGCAGGAATCACTATTTCGGGAAAGCCAACATCATGACTCTCCTCTCCTCCCCTGCTGGCACCTCATCAAAATCTATTAACAACTCAACAACAACATGGGTGGTAACAAACTGGGCGTCCACATTGAACATGCTGGCCAAGAGAAATGAGTGCTGGCCTGAAAACAGCAGCCTAAATTATGTGGTGTAGTGGTTGCTGAACAAATGCGAGTGGTTGCTGATCTAGGGACGTGAGTGTGGCAACTAAAGGACAAGACATTTCTCCTGGTGCCCTCAGTAAACATTCAACGCTGTCGGTGAGTTTGAGCATCTGTCCAAAACCATCGACCGTTAAATGTACCCTGAGGGCCACCTTTAAAGAGACACTCGGCAAGAAGAGAGGGATGAAGACAGACACTTCCTGTAAATATCCTGGTTTTACATCATCTTCTGTTACTTCCCATACTGGACTTAGTTAAGAGGTCTACCTTATAATGCTGCAATAAACATTCATTGCTGTCGGTGGGTTTACATGAGAACAACTCACTGATCAATGAATGCAGACTGCGGTACAAACACCCCGAGTGATGGGATAGGAGAACAGATAACATACAGCCAGCACTAATGTTCTATGTTCTACTGTAGACTCTACTGTACTATCCAGGAGTAAAAACAACATTGCAAAGATTCAACACTATGTAATTGTACTTACCATGTACAGTGCCTTGCAAAAGTATTCAGACCCCTTGGATTTCTTAAAAATATATATATATATTACAAAGTGGAATTCAAATTGATTTAATTGTAATTTTTTGTCAACAATTTACACAAACTACTGTGTAATGTCAAAGTGAAATAAAAATTCAAAAAAATGTTTTAAGAATAATACATTTTAATGTCTTGCCATAGATTTAAGTCAAATCAAAACTGTAACTTGGCCACTCAGGAACATTCACTGTATTCTTAGTAAGCAACTCCAGTGTAGATTTGGCCTTGTGTTGCAGGTTATTGTCCTGCTGAAAGGTGAATTCATCTCTAAGTCTGGTGGAAAGCAGGTTTTCCTCTAGGATTTTGCCTGTGCTTAGCTCCATCCCAATTATTTTAATCCTGAAAAATCAACTTTGCCGATGTCAAGCATACTCATAACATGATGCAGCCACCACCATGCTTGAAAATAAGGAGGAAGTTACTCTGATGTGTTGTGTTGGATTTGCCCCAAACATAAGGCTTTTCAATTAGGCCAAAAAGTATATTTCGTTCCAGTATTACTTTAGTGCCTTGTTGCATGCAGGACGGAACATCTTTCTTCTGTATACTTGTATTCATCTTTTCACTCTGTCATTTCGGTCATTATTGTGGAGTCACTACAACGTTGTTGATCCATCCTCAGTTTTCTCCGATCAAAGCCATTGAACTCTGTAGCTGTTTTAAAATTCCCAATGGCAACATCCATGAGCGGTTCAATTCCTTCCCTGCAGCTCAGTTCAGAAGGACGACTGTATCTTTAATGTGTTTGGGTGGTTTAATACATCAAAAACAGCCTAATTATTAAATTGACCATGCTTAAAGAGATAGTCAATGTCTGATTTGTTATTGTTACCCATCTACCAATCACTGCCCTTTATGAGGCTTTCGAAAAGCTCCCTGGACTTTGTAGTTGAATCTGTGATACTTGACTGAGGGACCTTACATAAACTCAGCAAAAAAAGAAACATCCCTTTTTCAGGACCCTGTCTTTCAAAGATAATTTGTAAAAATAAAAAAAAACTTCACAGGATCTTCATTGTAAAGGGTTTAAACACTGCTTCCCATGCTTGTTCAATGAACCATAAACAATTAATGAACATGCACCTGTGGAACAGTCATTAAGACACGAACAGCTTACAGACAGTAGGCAATTAAGGTCACAGTTATGAAAACTTAGGACACTAAAGAGGCCTTTCTACTGACTTTGAAAAACACAAAAAAAAAGAAGCCCAGGGTCCCTGCTCATCTGCGTGAATGTGCCTTAGGCATGCTGCAAGGAGGCATGAGGACTGCAGATGTGGCCAGGGCAATAAATTGCAATGTCCGTACTGTGAGACACCTAAGACAGCGCTACAGGTAGACAGGACAGACAGCTGATCGTTCTCGCAGTGGCAAACCATGTGTAACAACACCTGCACAGGATCGGTACATCCAAACATCACACTTGCAGGACAGGTACAGGATGGCAACAACAACTGCCCGAGTTACACCAGGAACGTATAATCCCTCCATCAGTGCTCAGACTGTCCTCAATAGGCTGAGAGAGGCTGGACTGAGGGCTTGTAGGCCTGTTTTAAGGTAGGTCCTCACCAGACATCACCGGCAACAACGGGCACAAACCCACCGTCGCTTGACCAGACAGGACTGGCAAAATGTGCTCTTCACTGACGAGTTGCGGTTTTGTCTCATCAGGGGTGATGGTTGGATTCGCGTTTATCGTCGAAGGACTGAGCGTTACACCGAGGCCTGTACTTAGGAACGGGATCGATTTGGAGGTGGAGGGTCGTTATGGTCTGGGGCAGTGTGTCACAGCATCATCGGACTGAGCTTGTTGTCATTGCAGGCAATCTCAACGCTGTGCGTTACAGGGAAGACATCCTCCTCCCTCATGTGGTACCCTTCCTGCAGGCTCATCCTGACATGACCCTCCAGCATGCCAACGCCACCAGCCATACTGCTCATTCTGTGCGTGATTTCCTGCAAGACAGGAATGTCAGTGTTCTGCTATGGCCAGCGAAGAGCCCGGATCTCAATCCCATTGAGCACGTCTGGGACCTGTTGGACAGAGGGTGAGGGCTAGGGCCATTCCCCCCAGAAATGTCTGGGAACTACAGGTGCCTTGGTGGAAGAGTGGGGTAACACTCACAGCAAGAACGAGCAAATCTGGTGCAGTCCATGAGGAGGAGATGCACTGCAGTACTTAATGCAGCTGGTGGCCACACCAGATACTAGAGGTCGACTGATTATGATTTTTCAACACTGATACCGATACCGATTATTGGAGGACCCAATATACCCAATCGATACCGATTAAATCGTCCGATTTTCATATATATATTTGTAATAATGACAATTACAACAATACTGAATGAACAATGAACACTTTTATTTTTACTTAATATAATACATCAATAAAATCAATTTAGTCTCAAATAAATAATGAAACATGTTCAATTTGGTTTAAATAGTGTGTGCTGTTTGAATGAATGCTTACGAGCCTGCTGCTGCCAACCACCGCTCAGTCAGACTGCTCTATCAAATCACAGACTTAATTATAATAACACACAGAAATACGAGCCTTAGGTCATTAATATGGTCAAATCCGGAAACTATCATTCCGAAAACAAAATGTTTATTCTTTCAGTGAAATACGGAACCGTTCCGTATTTTATCTAACAGGTGGCATCCACAAGTCTAAATATTCCTGTTACATTGCACACCCTTCAATGTTATGTCATAATTATGTAAAATTCTGGCATATTAGTTCGCAACGAGCCAGGCGGCCCAAACTGTTGCATATACCCTGACTCTGCGTGCAATGAACGCAAGAGAAGTGACACAATTTCCCTAGTTAAAATAAATTCATGTTAGCAGGCAATATTAACTAAATATGCAGTTTTAAAAATATATATACTTGTGTATTGATTTTAAGAAAGGCGTTGATGTTTATGGTTAGGTACACATTGGTGCAATGACAGCGCTTTTTTCGCGAATGCGCTTGTTAAATCACCCGTTTGGCGAAGTAGGTTATGATTCAATGACAAATTAATGGGCACCGCATCGATTATATGCAAAGCAGGACAAGCTAGATAAACTAGTAATATCATCAACCATGTGTAGTTAACTAGTGATTATGTTAAGATTGATTGTTTTTTATAAGATACGTTTAATGCTAGCTAGCACCTTACCTTGGCTCCTTGCTGCACTCACATAACAGGTAGTCAGCTTGCCACGCAGTCTCCTCGTGGAGTGCAATGTAATCGGCCATGATCGGTGTCCAAAAATGCAGATTACCGATTGTTATGAAAACTTGAAATCGGCCCTAATTAATTGGCCATTCCGATTAAAATCGGTCGACCTCTGCCAGATACTGACTGTTATTTTTGATTTTGATCCCCCCCTTTGTTCAGGGACACATTTTTCAATTTCTGTTACTCACATGTCTGTGGAACTTGTTCAGTTTATGTCTCAGTTGTTGAATCTTGTCATGTTCAATTTCAATCAAAACACAATTTTGCTGAAAATAAACTCAGTTGACAGTGAGAGGACGTTTCTTTTTTTGCTGAGTTTATGTTGTATGTATGGGGGACAGAGGACGGGTATGTCAACCACTATTTTTTTTCCACACATACTGAGTCAATGTAACTTATGTGATGTGTTAAGCCACATTTTACTCCTCAACTAATTTAGGGGCTGAATACTTATTCATCGACTCTATTTTAGTTATGATTTTTTTTAAATATCTTTCACTTTGACGTAAAAAAAAATATTTTGTGTAGATCGTTGACAAAAAAAATTACAATTAAATCCATTTTAATCCCACTTTCTAACACAATAAAATGTGAAGAAATCCAAGGGGTCTGAATACTTTTGCAAGGCAATGTAATTCCATTTCCCTGGGTTGTTATGGTAGATCATGTGTTTTGGCGAAGTGACTCATAATCTTCTCATCATAAGATCAGTGCACGTTTTCACAGTACTTTTATTTCAGAATGATTTCCCCTTCGGTTACGGGAAGCTGAGGACAGCGACACCCTGTGTCACAGGATTAACTGTTTAGTTGTCCTTTCACTTCCTTTTTTTATGTACCCTTTATTTAGTTGCTTAGAAATAAAGAATCTCCTTTTTTCAGAGGAGACCTGTGGTCAAGAAGAGAGCTCCAGTATTGGAAGGCCGGCTGAAGCACTCACCAAACAGCTGGGAGTGTTCACGCTTTCTTTATGCCAAAACAAAAGAGCCTGAAATAGAGTTTCAACTCAGCAGATGTGGCAAGAACAATCACAGGGGTGGAACAACACATTTTCACACATTTTTCAGTTTCGGTTCAAATTGACCTTAAATAAAAAGTGAAACAATCAGCATGCTTGATTTTTGGAAAGTTCATTTGGCCTTTTCTGTAATTGGAGGAGATACAGACATATGGAAATAATCTGTCAGTAATGGCCCTGTAAGGTTATGTTAACATGCTGGGAAATCTCCAACACATTGACGTTTTTCAGCCAGTCCAGACCCAATGCATGTTTTATCTTTTTTTTTTTACAGTGGGAAAGAGTCTGAGGGAACAACGAAAACGGGCCTGGGTTTCCCCTGTCTCTGAACTAGCTTCTTAAAAACACACAGCACACCAGTATCGCAACTACAGTAGATTCTGTCACTCTGTCCACCTTCATTTTAAAAATTTTGTCATGTAACTTTATTTTAACAGGCAGGTCAATTAAGAACAAATTCTTATTTAGAATCATGGCCTGTCATATACCCTACTAACGGTATAGAAAATGATTTATTGAAACTAAAATGCCTCTCACTGTTTTAAAACATGATACACATTTCACACACAACAATTACAGCAGTCTGTAACAACATCATTCCCAGATTTCTCTGAGACTGTAAGTCCTTGGAGGCTGGTGTACTGCAAAGAGACTCTCCACTCAGAAGGGGCTGCTTGTGACATACATTAGTCACCCACACAAAGACCTGCATGTTTATTCCGCTGGAGCTCGGCTTTGTCATCACACACGGTGAAGTTATAAGGACTGACACCGGGAACAGCTTGGCCCACTTCTGGGTGACCTTGAAACACTCTGAAGGCTTGAACCCGAGTTTTACGCCAAGGCAAGTTGCATCAAGCAAAATGGGGAATGAATCAAATCTGGGACGATCATAAATGATTAAAGGTGAAAATGTAGAGATGGGACAGCACTTGGACACTTCACAAATACACCAAGACTGCTGAATAGCCTAGCGGTTAAGAGCATTGGGCCAGTAACCGAAAGGTTGCTGGTTTGAATTCCTGAGCCAACTATGTGAAAAATCTGCCGATGTGCCCTAAGGCACTTAACCCTAATTGCTACTGTAAATCGCTCTGGATAAGAGTATCTGCTAAATGACTCAAATGTAAAATGGCTAACACAAGCATTGACAAAGAAACATTATTTCAATTACGATGCCCTTGTAGACAACTTTAATAGAAAATGAATACGTTTTAAAGATAACATGTGATCTCTGTGTCAGAGGAAAAACAGACCATTGACAATCAAATGCAACAACAACGAAACAAGACAAAAGTAAAGAAAGTCAAATTCCCAGAGGTACATTTTATACTTTCACTTACTCTTTCAGTCTCTTTTCAGCACACACAGATGTCAAATCTGAAAATGCACTGCTCAAGCATCTGTCCTTCCTCACTGTATAATCAACTCCATTTCACGCAGGGATGTAATTCAAATGAATAAAGGAATGAATCTGAAACAACAGTAAAGGCCGGCAGTCTGATATGACGTAGACGTATGGGAATGAAAAAACGTCTGTTCTTAAATGACTTTTCGAAAAGTGCGTCAAACTTTTCGCCCAGTTATGTGAGGACAATGGAAAAGCATATATTGGGACGAGGCCAAGTATTTCCATATGAGTTTTGAGTTCACTGAGTCCAACCTACAACTGGAAGTCATAAAGTAGATCCTGTGAAAACAATACTGTGTGACTACTACCCCCTTGTGGCTACAACTGCACATTACCAAGGGTGGACAGGCCGTGTAATGCATTCAACCCAATGCACTATAAATCAAGAAGGTGGATAACAAAATAATGTTTTTTCTATGCCCACCTAGAAATAGAACGGAAATAATGAATCACACATAGTAGTGTTATGTCATGAAATAATGTGTTGTTTGAATTGAGGCTGTGAATTAGTAGTGCATCTTCTAGCTGTTCCTGAGCCGTGATGTCCCGTTTGACCATTGAGGGGTTGATGAGTGACAAAAGCCAACGAAGCAACAAAACAACAATGAAATGGACACAAAACTCCAGTCGCAGATCCTGAGGTCAGCATTGTCTCAGAGCCCCCTGCTCTGAGAGTAGAAGAACCACTCAGGTCTAAGCTGTAACACAACATCCCACACGCCGACACCGCTCACTCATAATCCAACTAGTCACGCGTGTGTTCACGCGTGTACCGGGTGCTGACATCACCATACAAACACAAGTATCTGTGGAAACCGTTGAGATGGTACAGTGAGCTGACGGGACCGGCAGCTGAGATTAAGTTGAGACATGAATAGGTAGGTCTTACTGAAATACACTGTCAGGGTGATACCTAAATCCTCAGGGACGCTGTCTTGCAGACTTAAAAACTAAGAACATCTGTCCCTTTTGAGGTTCAGGGATCTTTCATAATGTCTTCTTGTCTTCAGGGAGGACAAGTAATACAGAGGCACTACTGATCCTACATACAGTGCCTAGTGAAAGTCTACACCACCCTTGCACAGTTGTCACGTTTTGCTGCCTTAAAATAAAATCTAAAAGCGGATTAAATGCGATTTTTTCCCCCTACAGATCTACACAACCTGCTCCACATGTTTAAAGTGAAAGAAAAAGTATAGAAAATGTCTAAAGTAGGAACAAATAAAACATGAAGATCTCTTAATTAGGTATGTCTTCACAGAGTGAATGCTTGGTGGAAGCACCTTTGGCAACGAATTCATCTTGTAAATAGTTTTGAATAAGATTCTACCAACTCTGCACAACTCTTAGGGCAACACATAGCCATTGTTTTTGTCAAAATTGCTCAAGCTCAGTAAATTTGGTTGGGGATCATTGATGGACAGTAATATTAACATCTTGTCTCTGATTTGCAAGCAGATGGTGGCAGCATCATGTTATGTGTATGCTTGTCACCGTCAGGGACTGTGGAGATTGTCAGGATCAAAAGAAATATGAAAGGAGAAAAGCCCAGGGTAAAATTTAGAGGAAACGCTGCCTCAAGTCTTCTGAATAGATACCGTGGGATAGTTTATTTTTCAGTGGGACAATTACATACATTTTAATGCCAAAGCCACACCAGAATGGCTTTCCAATAGGTGTTGAGTGTTCCCCGAGTGGTCCAGTCTCTGCCTTAAATCTGGTTTGAATATTGCTCTCCATCAATGATTTCCAACCAAATTTACTGAGCTTGGGCAATTTTTGACAAAAACAATGGCTATAAACTGAGTGTTCAAAACATTATGTCTTTCATTGACATAGACGGACCAGGTGAATCCAGGTGAAAGCTATGATCCCTTATTGATGTCACCTGTTACATCCACTTCAATCAGTGTAGATGAAGCAGAGGAGACAGGTTAAAGAAGGATTTTGAAGCCTTGAGACAATTGAGACATGGAGGGTGAATGGGCAAGTACAAAATATATACAATTTAGTTTTTTATTTACCCCTTTTTTCTCCCAATTTTGTGGTATCCAATTGGTAGTTACAGTCTTGTCCCATTGCTGCAACTCCCGTAGGGACTCGGGAGAGACAAATACCGAGAGCCATGCATCCTCCGAAACACGACCCCACCAAGCCGCACTGCTTCTCGACACACTTCTCGATTAACCCAGCCGCACCGATGAAGCCAGCCGCACCAATGTGTCGGAGGGAACACCGTACAGCTGGTGACCTGAAGTCAGTGTGCATGTGCTCGGCCGACCACAAGGAGTCACTAGAGCGAGATGGGACAAGGACATCCCAGCCGGCCAAATCCTTCCCTAAACCGGACAACGATAGGCCAATTGTGTGCCGCCTCGTGGGTCACCCAGATCGAACCTGGAGCTGTAGTGATGCCTCTAGCACTGTGATGCAGTGGCTTGGACCGCTGGCGCCACTCTGGACTCCAAGACAAAATATTAAAAACCAGCACACCGATTTGAGTGTGTCAAGAACTGCAACACTGCTGGGTTTTTCACACTCAACAGTTTCCTGTGTGTATCAAGAATGGTCCACCACAGAAAGGACATCCAGCCAGCTTGACACAACTGTGGGAAGCATTGGAGTCAACATGGGCCAGCATCCCTGTGGAGCGCTTTCGACCCCTTGTAGTCTCTGCCCCGATGAATTGAGGCTGTTATGAGGGCAAAAGGGGGTGCAACTCGAAATGAAGAAGGTGTTCCTAATGTTTTGTTCACTCAGTGTATGTCACCCTAAGAGTTGTGCAGAGTTGGTAGAATTGAATCCCTTTTCAGATTACATTTGAAGGCAGCAAAATGTGACAACTGTGCAAGGGAATGTGTAAAAGTTCACTAGGAACTGTATCTTTTTGCTGTTACCAATGAAAACTACATTGCATTTCATCCTAATCATTGATTTGGCCAAATTAAATATGTTCAGTCATCTAAGTGGTATTGAAGTAGCTACAATGAGAGATAATGTAATGATCAATGCGAAAAACCGACAAGCCACTGGCACCCTCTCAGGGCAAAGATGAACAATGAAAGTCCTCCCGGGCCCAATTCCACTGTAGTGAATGGACAGCTGCTAATGACTGACAATAGGACAAAGGGAGCCACTCCAAGCGACTGATAACCTCCGAAATGGCAGAATCAGCAGTGATTGGTCAACTGTGTCCCTTGGACAGAGTAGGTATGGTGAGGGTGTGGGGGGTTGGAGCCTGGGACAGAGGCAGGTCAGACTAGAGGTGACCAGGGGGTGGAGCCATCCCTGCTGCTGTGAGTGACACACGAGACACCCACCCATAGACGAGCTCATGGTTGTAAACACTTTCCCATCGGGGAGGGACGACCACTTTTCCACATTTTCAATAAACGTCATTAACCATACTTTCTCATCTCTAACAAGTTAAGACAATATGACTATTAAATTCCACATATAAAGCAATTATCTACAAGAAAGCACATCCATATTAAAATAAACCAGCTTAACATTAGTAAATATTGATCTGCCTTTTACAGGTTCACAGAGATGACGGGGAAAGCATTTATAAGGAACGAGAGAGATCACAGCTGCTAAATTCCTCAATTTTACATTCCCCTTCTCTGCTGTTTTAGGAGAGTTTGAGTGGTGGCAAGATTAGGACTTCATCTACTGTGTAGTGGTGAAAACAGCTGTTGCTAACTCAGCTATTTGCCCTCTGAACTGTGTTTTGGTCCCTGAATGAGGGTCTCTGGATTCCCACCCCTGTCACAGCATTTACAAGCTCATGGAGCCTTGCCTCAGCCCCCCTCCACACTCCACACTCTACAGCCCCTTGACCCCCACATCACCCCTGCCCACTCCATGCACTGAGGCATCCTGAGATGTGAATAGGCTGAGGGAGACTAGTGTTGTCCATGAGTACTCTCTGATCCCGCCTCCTCAAGTTTACAACCCAATCAGGCTTTGCCTCATAAATCCATGCCTCCTCCCTTAGGGGGGCAACAATGCCAGTCTTTTTCTGTGCACTGGTTTAATAGTTCCCCCAAGCTTCCTTCCACTTATTACTGACTCCCACAGGTTTATAGGGGCCAGGACACAGAGGCTGCTAAGAAAGTCCAGTGTAGAGCTGCACACAATCAGGCCAGCATGGAGTCACGGTGGGGTCAGGAGTTTCTGAACTGAGTCTAACCTCTGACCTCTGCCACCTGGCTCCGCAGCCAGGGCGAAGAGAAGGGAGCATCTCAAATGAACTTCGCCTGAACCTGGACCTTAACATTGGACAAAACCCCCACCCCTGCACTGCCCTTTCCACCAGCCTGTTGCCCCACGGTGAGAGGAGAAAGAGGGGCTGCAACCACATGGTCCCACAGCAGCCCATAGAACACAGACACGGTCATAGGGTGACGAAGAACTGCCTGACTAGATCCTTTACAAAACTGAGGGGATTGTTCATAGAGAGAAAACTCATTACCATGTATTTGTTCAATTTACATATTTTGGGACTTATGTGCAAATATTCCATTCCACTCCATTATCTTGCAGTATCTGAAACCGAGGCTGCGACTAGTGGTGCATAGGGCAGCTGTTTGTTCACCCGCACCCGCCCGCAATTGCTAACACCCATCCACAACCGCCCAATTATGTGTGATAAAGTAACAAAAATCTGAGGCCCGCACCTAGATCATACGCTGTAGTCTACAGTCAGAGATGGCAGAAAGATTTTTGGATAGGGGGTGCAGGATTTTTTGTTGTTGCCTGATTTAGGGGGTGTGATGTTCGTGCGTCTGTAACTTTCTCACTCATAATTATTAATGATTCTTTCAGGATTATCAACAATCATGGTAGCATCCACATTAAATGTAGAAACATTATATTCTTATTTACAGTGAAAGTGACTCTAAAGTGACACAATACATTGTTTACCAATCATTTCTGTTGGGCACAAAACAATATGAAACACAACCACAACAAAGAGAGTCACAAGCTTGATGTAGTCGTTGTGTGCTAGGCATATGGGACCCAATACAACACTTTTGACTACGTTAATACACATAAGTGAATTTGTCCAAATACTACTAAAATGGGGTTACAACAGTGCTGAATTTTCTAAACCGCCCACATGGTTTGGATGAAAATACCCTCAGATTAAAGCGGATAGTCTGCACTTTAACCTCATAGTCATTGAATCATTTAAAATCCAAAGTGCTGGAGTACAGAGACAAAACAAACCAAAAAATGTGTCACTGTTTGGAGCTCACTGTAGTTGTCATCGGTTAAGTCATCACTGCTTCTGTCACGGAGCAAAGACATTTAGGGAGGGGGAGAAACTGCAATAACCAACAGATAACTGGAAAGATTTACTGTGCAATGACGTCAGTTTGACCGGTTGTAAGGACATAAAAAGCTTTGAAAACAACCTAACATGTTCGGCTTGGATGCATATTTCATGTGGTTGAAATACTATCAAATATGATGCTGACATAGCACCTCTACAGATGGTATCTACCTGTGCATTCGCATTCCCTCAAGATGCTGAAAATAAATCATACTTCTCCATATATCTGTTCCAGAGTAAAACTGTTGCCTACATTTGATGTATCATTTTAATGCTAGAAATGCTTACTTCTGCAGGAGTAAATATGAAGGCTATGTGAAACCTAGAGTCAGTGTCCAGATTTCAGTTTACATTTATCCCAGATGAACAGTAGGCTACAGTTCCCTTGACATATTTTAGGTCTATAGAGAGCAATATTAATGCCGTTTTTTTTTTTTTTTTGTAGGCACTAACTCTGCCATGGTTTGTTGGACAAATCCTATGGGAATATTCATGTAGTTGTGTTATCATCCTAATAAGGTCTGTGGTGAACATGTTTAGGAGGTGTGTTTTGTTTTATGAGATCATCTAAAGAAGGTCTGTGGTAAACACAGGGTTAGGAGATGTTTGTTTTTTCTACTAAAACCCTATTCTTTCCCCATAGGAATAGCTGAACGAACCAGAGGTAACTCATTTCTGGGTTTTAGGACTACAAGCTAACGAGCTCTATTGAAAGTCCCCATCTTGTGACTTTCACATTTGCATTGCGCCTCACAACCACCACACATCCTATTTTACCACTTCACCAAAATTACTTTTCTGCCCTAACTTCTCTGTATTTTCAACTCTCCATTTTGCCGCATTTCTCTTATCGAATTAAACTCCGGCATTGTTATTTTTTTGCCTCCATGGATCGATGTTCAAATGTTTTTGGAAACGGCAAAACAAGTTGCGTACGTGCAGTAAAGCAGGGAACATGAAATAGATTCAGTCGCATACCTGTTTTTTTCTTGAGCGGATGTTCGGGTTGCCAGAACATAACTATAAATCATGTGTAGACTAAATTGACTGCAATAAGCCCAAACAGATATAGTATTTGACTAAAGCATAATAATTTCAAACCTTGCTTACATTTGTATACGATCACGTGTCTCACTATTATGTGCCTGAATAGGTGGGAACAGCTGATTTGCTGAAATTTTTAGTGTTTTATGTCCAACAATTAAATGGTTAAACCCTGCCCTAAAGCTTACCCACTAATGCCAGATAGCCTAAAATAATAAAATAAAAACCTCAATGTAGCATATAGATATGAATTGCACAAGAATTATATATTTATAGATTTTTTAGGGTATTGTTTTCTATTTATTCTCATGATCCTCAACCCGCCCGAGGGGATTATGAGGCAACTCGCGCATCATGTTGTAGGCCGGTTCCTACTCTATTTTCAGATGAACATGTCCCCCTGGTGGAGATGGAAGGAGTCACATGCTACATTGAAGACACGGTTATTATGCAGATCCAGTAATCGGAAAGGCAAGAGGAACAGCAAAAACTGTATCAATTATTTTCCCCTGAAATTGGAAGGATGAAGAGCCGAGCATGGGCCGATATTTTACATTTCAGGGGGAGCTGGGTTGCCGGCAAAACTGTCTACACTAGTAATAAAAATAAAAAAAACAGGCCATATGAAGCACAAAGTGGCTCTAATTGGGCCGACATTTTACATTTCAGGGGGAGCTGGGTTGCCGGAAAACTGTCTACACTAGTAAAAAAAAAATAAACAGGCCATATGAAGCACAAAGTGGCTCTAATTTTTCAGCATGTTTTTACGAGGGCACTGTGTATTGACAGAGTGTTGTATACAGTCAGCAAACAGCCTCATTATTTATTAAAGGAGCCAAAATCAATGATGTCAAAGGATGTAGTGATGTGAGGCAGCAGAATAGCATTGCTCCCAATCAACTCCGTTTTATAGGCTTACTAGAGTGTTGTTTTTGTTTTTGAAATCCACATATCCTAAACTATGGGTTACATTTAACACAATATTGTCAGTAATGAATGTTTATTCAGATAACATCTGGGGGAGTGATAGTATCCTATCTGGGCATCTATCTCCCTACTACACCTAGGACCTGTACATGTACTATTCTATCTCGCCACTAGAGGGGGTTATTTAGCCAATTTTCACTGCCATCCACAAAGCATACAGTAGCTGTGACATATATTGCCATTCACACTGTATTGCTGTTGGTTGAATGTATCAGGTCCAACATTAAATTATGTGTGGAAGAAATATCCCCAGTCACAATTAGACATGATCTATCTGGATCAAATTGGTCACAATACTCCAAACGAAAATCTTCAACTGAAAATGAACGGAAGAACATCAATCGGCGATTTGCCAACAGGAAATCACATGAATGACTTACTTTGTCATTATGTATTTGTCCTATCATGAAGTATAAATACATAACAAGTCAACTTACCTATCCCATTATTTGGTTCAGCTTCCAAGGGATGGTCACCGTAGAAGCCTGAAAAACAAAGGAGAAATGTGAAGACAGAAGGACAATCAGAGATCCCTTACAGTAGCTTTTGCTGTAGACACGAATTCATCATGTTGACTATGAAGTGAGACCCTCTCTGTGATTGGTCCATCGGTGCCATACCATCTGTGCTGTGCACTCGGTCTAGACGCCAGTCCACTTCTCACTTACACACTCAATGACAAGCAATCATTCAAACGCAAAACAGTAGTGTGTGTAAAGTTCCCTGGCGGTATATCCCTCCATTATAGGCCACCCCCCACCCCGCCATGTCAGCAAACCGCCCTGCTATCAACAGCTGACCCTTGACCCGACACACGCCAGACGCCCCCTGCACCCTCCACTGAACACTGGCATATGGTGTTCCTCAAGCAAACACAATGCACCAACACGCACACACACATGCCCATATCAGACTCACAGGCACAGTCACATATGCCCAACTCAGACACACACACACCATTACTCTCTCTCTCTCTCTCTCTCTCTCTCTCTCTCTTTCTCTCTCTCTCTCTCTCTCTCTCTCTCTCTCTCTCTCTCTCTCTCTCTCTCTCTCTCTCTCTCTCTCTCTCTCACACACACACACACAGCCATGAATTACAGCCTGCTCCCAAGCACATGCAGTGTAACCAATAATTAGCACAAACAAGCATTCACTCAACTCCATATTGCCAACAATTAACACCCTTACAAAATAAGAAGATTGGCTAAAACATGAATGAAAAATTCTAAAGCACTCTGGTGTGTGGCCCCTTCTTTTCTAATCGTCCTGACACCCGATTGACTATATACACTGAAGTATTCATTGATAGCTGTAAAAGCAGAATATTAAACTGTGATATGTAGGATCAGTAGTGGCTCTGAGTACTTGTCCCCCCCCGAAGACAAGAAAACATCCCTGCACCTCAAAGGGACAAATGTTCTTAGTTTTAAGACTAAGTTTCCCTGAGGACTTAGGTGCCACCCTGACAGTATATTTCAGTAAGACCTACCTATTCACGTCTCAACTTAATCTCAGCTGCCTGTCCTGTCAGCTCACTGTGCCAGAGCCTCCTCCACTGCAGCCTATTGTGTGTTAACAAAGAAGGCCCGCATCTTTAACCTTTCACCTCTAAAACCTCTGCAACCTCCAGAACACAATCAGCACGCAATCAAAATAGCATACTGGCTCTTGTCCTTTCTCTTCCCTCCACGGGGATAAGAAGGTCAGGCATGCTTGACAGAACTCACACCAGTAATCAAAATACTGTAAAGGTTTTTCATGGAGAAATCTATACTTAGGGCCTCAGCTCTAGCTACAAAAAATAAACACAGTGGCGAGATGGTGTACCTGTGCATATTGCCGTAACCAACCAGTCAATGTACGATTCCTACTGTTGTCATTTCTAAATAATAATAAACATGTCCTCCGATAGAGAGAGGGAGAACTACTTCTTCCACAACTCTTTCACCTCTAGCTCTAGTATTCCTGTGAGTTTGGGGATTCTAGGATCCCTCCAGGGCAGGTTTACTACCACCAGTACACATGCTAATTAGCTGCTCAGCTCTGGTAACCAGCTCCGTGACATGACTCCAGTAGGGCCAATGCTAAAGCTAATCACATTAGCCATGCTACAGGCTGGGGAACACCAGCTAACCCACTGCTTCAGCTCTCCCCCCACAGCCCCCACTAATGTAAATACAGTATAACCTATTGAACAACCTCTTGGCACCATACTAAAACGTTAAAAGAAAGGACAGTTGGGAATATGTCATATAAACATTTAGGATCTTCACCTACACAGGTATTCCGAACAAGGATTAAGAGAAGCACAACCAGTGAGCTTCAAAACTACTGTAAATCAAATCTGAAACTCATTTGAGAGACCTCCATGGCTCCAAATATGTTACTGTATGACAAAGAAATACAATCATTTCCACATGCCTTGCAATGGCAGCATTCCTTTTCAACAGGATCCATATGGTGAGAGTACGTGTGAGATAATGGTGGTGCATAGGTTATAGATGGTAATGTACATGCAACAGAGTGTAATAGTAAGTCCCCTCCCATTAGTATGGCCCCCATGTAAGTCCATCCCCTTTCCATTTCAGCACACTGCCTCTCCCCATTAACATCCACCTAGCCCCTAGATCAGTCAGTCCATCACTGTCCCAGATCGTCTGCCCCAGATGGCCAGTGTTCTGCTTGGCCAGTGAAGAGGCACGCCACCCTGTCATCTGAGTAGAGTGGCCCCTACCTACCTGTCAGCCTGGCCCTGGCCTTATCTCACCCACACACACTATCACATCTATCACATGTCACACTGGGAGGCCTGGCACAGAGGGAGGGAGGGATAGAGAGAGGGAAGGACTGGGGGAGAGAGGGGAGGATGCAAAGAGAGAGGAAAGGAGGTAAGGATGAAGTGAACGAGTGAGTGATTGACTGATCATGTCAGTAGAAAGGGGAGGGAGGTAGTCATATATTTGACCAAGTTGACTCAAGAAAGCCTTATTTAATTCCCATTACAAATTGTTTTGAGTCTTCATGTTTTCCCCATATATTTAGTAATTAATTTCTTCAAAATGTTTATATTGTTCTTCTTATCCTGTTTTCCCAGTATCATGAGCAGGGCCTTTTTTTTACTGTGCACAAGGCTAGCATGTACCAAGGAAATATTTGGTCAAGTTATTTGTGCATTTCAACATCATTAAATGTAGTAATTTACCTGTTTGCAATCCTCCAAGTGGATGCGATGTTGTTGGTGCACATGAAAACTTGCTACACTTATGAGAAAGAGGTGCTGTTGATAGTAATGTTTCCTTTGTTTGTGTGTCTCTGAGCTCCATGCCACTGAGGGGATTCGATTAATCTGGCCCAGGCGCCCAGGTAGGTGTGTTTTTGCACCGGGTGAAAGTTGATTTCATTCCCTTTGGAACGTGTTGCCTGCTGGGCAGGTGCCTGTTCAAACCCCACGGGGAAATGGGCTCATAATAAAAGTGATGTAATTAAGCACGTGGAGTAATGAGCAGGATTCTGCTTCTGATAAAAATGCCTTATCTGCCTTCCCAATGAAAACAAGTTGTATGTTTCTGGACCATGCACCATGCTGCGTTGTTGACGACATGACCGCGCAACGCAAAATACTGTTCAAATAGAGAAAGGCACTCTGTAGAACGGTTCCCGCGGCATAATGGAATCCGCCCACTCTGTCTGTCATGTCCACTTAGTGGTCATGTCCATGAGGAATGGGAGCGAGTGCGGGTGCAAAGCTGAGGGTTCTACATGGAACCCAAAAGGGTTCTACTTTGAACCAAAAAGATTTCTAGCTGGAACCAAGAATAATTATCCTATGGGGACAGCGTGGAGACAGCGTAAATATTTCCCCATGTACAGTAAATGTAATTTACTAGGAACTCAAGACATTTACTGTACACAGGGAAATATTTATTCTCCATAGCGGAATGGTGAGTGACATCAGTGATATATCGGCCCACGGGGACAGGAGATTCCTGGGAGAAACCAGCCACGGATATACAATTGTTTCCACTACATTACAGGAGCAAATTAATCACCTGCTATGAAAAGCCAGTGTGGTGTCACAGACCAATAGCCTGTGGGTAGTGTTCAAGTCATCCTGTTCCGAGAGACAGTGAAGCACGTCTTTAAGGAAGGTTTCAGTTTGCCCTCAGCTCCATGCTCTAGAAAGCCTTGAAGAAGCAGATGGGGTAGATGTATAGGGGGGTGTGATACACTGTCACCTGATATTAGTGGGCTCTCTTTGTATTACCTGACATTAAGTTAAGAGGGTCAATGCTTCCTAAGTTGGGGTGGGTCACAGAGGGTAATTTGGCTGACGTGGGTCATTGTTACCAATAGGGTCAATGTTACCTGACTGGGGCTGTTACGTGACTATAGTGCTCCCAAAATCTAAGAGGAGTGCTACCCAACAGGTCCCCAAATTACTTCCCTGACTTATAACTAATCATATGCACTGAATTTGGTTTATTTTTCCCTCATAATTTATCATATTGTGCACATGTAGCTTTCATTTTCTGCTTATATGCCCCCTTTATTTATCCTATGGTTCTGACTTGGTGTACAGGGAGAATACTGTAAGAACGGCCCATGTTCTGAATTCTGCCGAGGTACATATCAAAAATGTTGAACAAATAGTTATATTGACTATGTACATCCTAGCTCGCTCAGTAATGTCTTAATTGAAATTATGGATTGCTACTTATCCTCTCGTCGTCCCCTTCTGCCATAGTTTGAACATCTCAATTGTCAGTAGAAACCATATTTGATTAAGCAAGTCAGCCATATCAGCTATGTTTTTTTTTTATAAAAGCCAGTAAATGAGGCTGAATTAACTGTTTCGCTGCCAGACAAGGCTCCGCTGAGGTGTAGCAGTGGTAAGGTGTTGGGACTGCTGTTGGGACTCTGCTGGTGGGACCGCTTTATGTAGGCCCTAACCGTTTGTGTGCACCGTTTATGACCTTTTTAGTGCAATTCATGTATTGTTTAGTGTTGTGTTGTGTAGTGGCTTTGCTGGCATGCATCCCAAAACATTTGGGGGGAGTTTGCCCCACCAAGATTTACATGCTAAAATTGCCACTGTGTATATTACATTTGTTTTATTTGATGACTTTATTATTTCATTCCAAGTCATCGTCTCATTTCTATAGAGCTGCTGCCTATGCTGTCTGACAAAATCACTATTTTAGTAGTTCTTCAAAGTAAATAAGTCATACTTTCATGACTGCCGAATACCAACTATCAATCACTTATATAATGTATTTTCAGGTAGAGATACCTTGCGAAGCAACTGCCCTCTATCCCTCTCGACCGCACATTGTTCTGTCTCCCTCTCCATGTCTGCCCCAGACTAACCTAGCGTAGCAGGTGTAAACGAGATACACAGACCGGACAAGTAGGAGGGCAATGGACTATGGTCATTGTAGTTAATTACCATGTTTTCTGTGCAAAACTATGTAGAATATTGGCCTGTTGGAAACTGTGACTCCCTACTCCATCACACAGTTCAGGCTTGATCTGATAAAAAGTAATTATTTAACCTTTATTTAACTAGGCAAGCCAGTTAAGAACAAAATTTTATTTACAATGACAGCATACCGGAGAACAATGGGTTAACTGCCTTGTTCAGGGGCAGAACAACAAGATTTTGACCTTGTCAGCTCGGGGATTCGATCCAACGCTCTAACCACTAGGCTACCTGCTGCAGTGTCTTGTAGAGAAATGTGCACAAACTAAATGGAATTCAAAAATGTAACCGATTCAGGTCAATTAGCTGTTTAAAAAACAAAAAATAACCCCATTTTTGGTTAATCATGCAGGGCCCGGGTTTTACCAAATGCATCTTAAGACTAAGTTTATCGTAAGAACCTTTGTAGGAGCTTCGTTAAATCTCTGAGATGTTTTCCAAAACCATCATCACCTTGCACCTGAAAACCCTCATAAGTTAACGCCTGCCTCAGACCACTCATAGACCACCTACCTACATGTAAGTGCATTGTTGGACTCTATACACAGAAGATCTCCGCTAAACATAGAATCACATTTTTTACATTTCTTTTACCTTTATTTGACTAGGCAAGTCAGTTAAGAATCAATTCTTATTTTCAATGACAGCCTAGGAACAGTGAGTTAACTGCCTTGTTCAGGGGCAGAACGACAGACCTTGTCAGCTCAGGGATTTAATCTTGCAACCTTTCAGTTACTAGTCCAACGCTCTAACCACTAGGCTACCCTGCCGCCCCAAATCTCTATGTGACCGCTGATAACCTCAGAACAAAGTGACTACAAATGCAAAGTTGCCAATGTCTTTGCAAATTGATACAAACAAGTGATGTATAAAAAGATGCTTCACATTAAAACTGAGATGACGGCATTCAAATATAAACAGTAGACTATATGACTATTTCAATCAAATTGAAATACATTTCATGTTCAATCAATTTAGTTATATTTTTCTACTTGTAGGCTAATATATTTGTCTCAATATATTTAATGATGTGTAGCCTAACATGCGCGCAATGCTGTGCCAGGAAGTAATATCTCTCAAGGAGCTGAACCATCATCAGTATTGTGAAATAATTACACTGAGTGTACAAAACATTAGGAATACCTTCCTAATATTGATTTCCACCCCCTTTTGCCCTCAGATCATCCTCAATTTGTCAGGGCACGGACTACAAGGTGGCGAAAGCGTTCCACAGGGATGCTGGCCCATGTCGACTCCAATGCTTCCTACAGTGAAGTTGGCTGGATGTCCTTTCTGTGGTGGACCATTTTTGATACACACGGGAAACCGTTGAGCGTTTAAAACCCAGCAGAGATCGCAATAGAGATTGCATCATCTGTGGATCTGTTGGGACGGTATGCAAATTGGAGTTGGTCTAGGGTTTCTGGGATAATGGTGTTGATGTGAGCCATGACCAGCCTTAGTGTTCTTTTCAGTCTCCTGAGGGGGAATAGGTTTTGTCGTGCCCTCTTCACGACTGTCTTGGTGTGCTTGGACCATGTTAGTTTGTTGGTGATGTGAACACCAAGGCAATTGAAGCACTCAACCTGCTCCACTGCAGCCCCGTCGATGAGAATGGGGGCGTGCTCGGTTCTCTTTTTCCACAATCATCTCCTTTGTCTTGATCACATTGAAGGAGAGGTTGTTGTCCTGGCACCACACGGCCAGGTCTCTGACCTCCTCCCTATAGGCTGTCTCATCATCGTCCGTGATCAGGCCTACCACTGTTGTGTCATCTGCAAACTTTATGATGGTGTTGGAGTCGTGTCTGGCCATGCAGTCATGAGTGAACAGGGAGTACAGGAGAGGACCCTGAGGGGCCCCTGTGTTGAGGATCAGTGTGGTGGATGTGTTGTTACCTACCCTTACCACCTGGGGTGGCCCGTCAGGAAGTCCAGGATCCAGTTGCAGACGGAGGTGTTTAGTCCCAGGGTCCTTAGCTTATTGATGAGCTTTGAGGGCACTATGATGTTGAATGCTGAGCTGTGGTCAATTAATAGCATTCTCACATAGGTGTTCCTTTTGTCCAGGTGGGAAAGGGCAGTGTGGAGTGCAATAGAGATGGCATCATCTGTGGATCTGTTGGGGTGGTATGCAAATTGGGGTGGGTCTAGGGTTTCTGGGATAATGGTGTTGATGTGAGCCATGACCAGTCTTTCAAAGAACTTCATGGCTACAGACGTGAGTGCTACAGGTCGGTAGTCATTTAGGCAGGTTACCTTAGTGTTCTTGGGCACAGGCACAATGGTGGTCTGCTTAAAACATGTTGGTATTACAGACTCGGACAGGGAGAGGTTGAAAATGACAGTGAAGACACTTGCCAGTTGGTCAGCGCATGCTCGCAGTACATGTCCTGGTAATCTGTCAGGCCCTGAGGCTTTGTAAATGTTGACCTGTTTAAAGGTCTTACTCACATCGGCTGCGGAGAGCGTGATCACACAGTCTTCCGGAACAGCTAATGCTCTCATGCATGTTTCAGTGTTGCTTGCCTTGAAGCGAGCATAGAAGTAGTTTAGCTCGTCTGGTAGGATCGTGTCACTGGGCAGCTCTCGGCTGTGCTTCCCTTTGTAGTCTGTAATGGTTTGCAAGCCCTGCCACATCCGATGAGCGTCAGAGCTGATGTAGTGCGATTTGATTTTAGTCCTGTATTGACGCTTCGCCTGTTTGATGGTTTGTCGCAGGGTATAGAGGGATTTCTTATAAGCTTCCTGGTTAGAGTCCCTCACCTTGAAAGTGTCAGCTCTAGCCTTTAGCTCTGTGAGGATATTGCCTGTAATCCATGGCTTCTGGTTGGGGTATGTACGTACGGTCACTGTGGAGACAACGTCATCGATGCACTTATTGATGAAGCCAATGACTGTATTCATCAATGCCATCGGAGGAATCCCAGAATATATTCCAGTCTGTACTAGCAAAACAGTAGCTTAGCATCTGCTTCATCTGACCACTTTTTTATTGATCTAGTCACTGGTGCTTCCTGGTTTAATTTTGGCTTGTAAGCAGGAATCAGGAGGATAGAATTATGGTCAGATTTGCCAAATGGAGGGCGAGGGATAGCTTATTATGCGTCTCTGTGTGTGGAGCAGAGGTGGTCCAGTTTTCTCCTCTGGTTGGAAATTTAACATGCTGATAGAAATGTGATAAAATGGATTTAAGTTTCCCTGCATTAAAGTCCCCGGGCTACTAGGCGCGTCGCCTCTGGGTGAGCGTTTTCTTGTTTGCTTATTGCGGAATACAGCTCATTCAATGCTGTCTTAGTGCCAGCCTCTGACTGTGGTGGTATGTAAACAGCTATGAAAAGGTAAATAGTGAGGTCTACAGCTTATCATGAGATACTCTACCTCAGGCGAGCAAGATATCGTGCACCAGCTGTTGTTTACAAAAATACATAGTCACCGCCCCTTGTCCTACCAGACGCCGCTGTTCTATCCTGCCAGTGCAGCATATAACCAGCCAGCTGTATGTTTATAGTGTCGTCGTTCAGCCACGACTCCGTGAAGCATAAGATGTTACAGTTTTGAATGTCCCGTTGGTGGTTTAATCTTCTGTGTAGGTCATCTATTTTATTCTCCAAAAATTGCACGTTTGCTAGCAGAATGGAGGAAAGTGGGGGTTAATTCGATCGCCTACCCTCCCGGCCTCTTTTACTCCACCTCCTCTTCATGCAAATCACAGGGATCTGGACTTTTTCCAGAGAAAGCAGTATATTGTTTGTGTCGGGCTCGTCAGACTCGTTAAAGGAAAAAAAGGATTCTGCCAGTCCGTGGTGAGTAATCGCAGTCCTGATGTCTAGAAGTTATTTTCGGTCATAAGAGATGGTAGCGGCAACATTATGTACAAATTAAGTTTAAAAAATAAGTTACAAACAATGCAAATAAACACACAAAACACTTAAAACGTCTGCCTTCTTCTCCAGCGCCATTTTATCAGGGGCACTTAAATATTTTGCCTTCCCCATTCACACTCTGAATGGCACACCTACACAATCCATGTCTCAATTCTCTCAAGGCTTAAAATACCTTCTTTAACCTGTCTCAATCAGTGAACATTTTTGGCCATTGTAGGAAAGATACATTGTTAAAAGATACATTCCATCGCTATCGGGAAACCGTGCCCAGCACTATTCATCACACCATCATGGATATGAAATGTGACAGATTGCGGAGGAACTCCAGTATTAGATCCACAGGCTGTGCTGTGGTCATCCCTCTGGCCTCTACACCTGACCTCTGACCCCAGTATGTAATACCACGCAGCACAATGTCTACTCTGTCCTCCCCTCTGCTCCCTCCAGCCTAACAATGCATACTTCCCTAATCTCGGATGGGCGGCTCACTCCCTCTAACAGGGTCTCTGATCTTTTTTCCACTAATTTGCCTTTTGACCAACCACATTAGATCTTTTTCAGAGCTGATCTGATCGATCAAAAGACCAATTACTGAAAAAATATATTTGAATTGGGCTGCCTGTGTAAACGTGGCCTATGTCCCGCACTCAGTCTAAAATGTATCCTAAAGTATGAGTAACACAACCTATTAACCTTAAATGCAGTCTTCAGTAGATCTGAGATTCTAAGACCTGCAGTATATAAGTGGGGTGAAAAAATGTAAATGTCACTTTCGCTCATTTCTATATGCTTTTTTCTGTCCTCTAGCCATGTTGGTGTAATTTGTTAGAGTAGGTGATTTGGTTAAAGATGCTGACTGTATGTCTTTATCGGCACTAATCCCACCAGCCCCCTCAGCTCAGCTCTCAGGTCAAGCCCTGGTCAGAGCCACAGAGGGGCTGGGCGGGGGTCATTCACAGCTGGTCGACCGACACGCTCAAAGGATCAACTTCCCTTTCATCATAACAGGGGTCAGAGTTTTATTACCACGCACTGGGCTGGATAGCGTAGTATATACACACACACACACACACACACACACACACACACACACACACACACACACACACACACACACACACACACACACACACACACACACACACACACATATGGCTCAAGGGCATATGATAATAATTATCTTATTAAATGAGTGCCAATAAATAAGAGAAAAGTTATGGCACCATTCATGTGACACTATAAGGAACATGTTATCTTCTTGAGTTTTGTTTTGAGCCTCTCTGAGTCCTCCAAGTTTTCAAAGAGAGTTGGAGAATGTCCACTGGCCAATCATGTACAAACAAAGAGTTTGTGAGGATTGTGAAGTGATGAGGATGAAAGTTTAGAAAGCCCAGATTGTTAGCAGATTCCTGCTAAAACAGTCATTGGGAATGTGACTGTGTGTCTTTGCTGTTGACTGTGAAATGTCAGGGTCAGTAATTCACTGTGCTGCCTTAAATCAGTGCAGATGGCTCAGGTAACAAATGAACGTCGCATTAATGAAATCTGTTTCCTTTCCAAAAGAATGAATGAGTGAGAGACCTGCCATATCTTTATCGACAGAGATGTATATCAAACACAGGTACACTACATCCGTCACTACTCTAGTGTTGATTGCACTAAGTTTGAGGGGCTAATTTGAATAAATGTGTCAGAGTCAGGGGAAGCCGCTCTTTTATAGCCCGTAACAACTGTCTCCTGTAGCAATACCCTGGCTCTGATTTGTGAGATCCACAGGAAAGGCATCCCTACTCTACATACCAAGTTCAGTGTTTTACAGCTCCCTGTAAACTCATCCTCCACCCAAATTCAAACTCAAATTGTAGACGTTTACGGCTCCTGGCTGGCCAACGTGTTGAATATCACAGAGCCCTGACAAAAGCCTGGCCCTAGACTCACGCATCTGCGATGTCACTGTACCAACTGCCTTGATGCCCTTACTGTACTGCCTCCTCCCCCAAAAAACTTTATGACTCGCCACGCCAGCCCCCCTGCATCTCAATACCAGCTGTTAATTCCTTGTCCATACCTTAAGGGTTCCACTCTGTGTTCTGTTGGGCTGCTAGCTGGATAAAGGAACAAAACATCTCTGCCTGCCTGTCAGTAACTAGCCTTGTTATTCCTCGAGGCCGGCTCAGTGGCTCTCCTCTAGCTCATGGATCAAGTGGAGGTTGTAAATACTTTCCTGGGTTGTTTGGGGGTCGACAGAGACTTGGCCATTATTGCCTCAAGAGCCACATCTCCATAAGTCTCAGCCCATAGGTGCAAATGCATTGGCTTTCCAGTGTGTTGACTGCAAGACAGACACAAATCACGCAAAAGGACTTGATTATGTCCTGCGATTTACATCTTCATACTAAAGAAAAAGGAGAATGTTTTAAATACTATGATGCGTCTGGTGATTTCGGTATTGTTATGTGTGAGTCGTGTACGTTCTGAGTTGACTCTACAGTGTGAAGTGTTGATTCCTGAGGCCTGCTGGTTGCTGGGTCACCAGTCGTCGATCTAATTATCCTCTGCTCTCTGTATCATTACAGGGATGACCGAAATAATGTGTTGCCTGGTAACGGCACTTACTGTCAGTGCACCGGGACAGGAGGAGCACCCAGGAGCAGCAATACATTGTGTCCTTACTAACAGCTCTGCTGAGGCAGTACATGTTTGGGCAATGGTCATAATTTAGTCACTGTCATTGTTTGGTGAATTTTGCCATGGCATTCTCTATCAAGACAACGAGGAATAGAGCTTGATGCTCGTATCATGATCAGTATTCTGTAATACCAAAATGACATATACATTTCTATTTATTTGTAGAAATCTGTCAAATCTAATAGATTTGCTGAACATTTTTATGTTGGTCCTATACACAAATCCATAATAGATCTGCATTGTGTCTTTGAATTAAAAAAAATATATACATATCAGATAAATCTCCGTTAACAGTATAACAAAGCAATAGAAGTGGCTGATCTTCAGGGTTGGGGAGTAACAGATTAGCCTACATGTAAAGATTACACAAAAACGGTAACTGTAATCTGTTATGTTACCAGCAAAAATATTGTATTCAGATTACAGATACAAACATTTGTTTGACACATTTCTGTTTTCTCAATGACATTCAAATCAGCATTGAAAAAAGGTGAAAATGTAAGTTTGATTCTGCCTGAGCAAGTCTGACCGCAACTTAGAGACCACTATGATGACACACCAAATGTGTTTGATGGATGGCATGAAAAGAGCCGGAATAGGCTTTTGTATAGGCTACCGTCCAATCTGTCTTCCAACGATGTGACTGTTGTTGGCATACAAAGATTATCCAACTTGAATAAACACTTGGAGGTTAGGACGACAGCAGTGGTGTAGCCTACGGTCAATACAGATAGCCTATCACTTATTATTGATATCTAGGCTCAGTGGCGCATTGATGTAAATCGCACTGATCTATCATTTTGCTATTTGCGAGTTACGGATCATAGTTGTTGTGGATGGCAAATGTAGGCCTATATGTGTATTTTAACCCAATAATAGTTGAATTGAAGAAGTTGAAGCTGCCTATCAGTCATTGTTTTTGCGACCAGTGGTGTATTCATTATCGAAACTGTTTACTGTTTAACCAAAAGGAAGCAAACAGAGCAAAACAAGAGCTTCTACTGGACACATTAATTTAGGTCCCTCCCGTTTGCTTCCGTTTAAGAAACGTTTTTCAACAGAATCGGCATAATGAATATGACCCAGTGAACAGCCAATGAAAAATGCGCTCTTGCAACAGCTGCATAGCATGAATCCCAGCCTATGGAATAAAAACTCCCCCGGTGTAGATCTATTGTACTCTCAAAAACAAGTTTCATTTAAGAAGACCACCAGTGGGGCTTTTATTGCTCAATCTCCTAACAGACACATGCTCAAACTTGTACACATTTGATAGATGTGTCGGGGGGCTAGGGTCAGTTTGTTATATCTGGAGTACTTCTCCTGTCCTATTCGGTGTCCTGTGTGAATCTAAGTGTGCGTTCTCTAATTCTCTCCTTCTCTCTTTCTCTCTCTCGGAGGACCTGAGCCCTAGGACCATGCCCCAGGACTACCTGACATGATGACTCCTTGCTGTCCCCAGTCCACCTGGCTGTGCTGCTGCTCCAGTTTCAACTGTTCTGCCTTATTATTATTCGACCATGCTGATCATTTATGAACATTTGAACATCTTGGCCATGTTCTGTTATAATCTCCACCCGGCACAGCCAGAAGAGGACTGGCCATCCCACATATGCTCTCTCTAATTCTCTCTTTCTTTCTCTCTCTCGGAGGACCTGAGCCCTAGGACCATGCCCCAGGAATACCTGACATGATGACTCCTTGCTGTCCCCAGTCCACCTGACTGTGCTGCTGCTCCAGTTTCAACTATTCTGCCTTATTATTATTCGACCATGCTGGTCATTTATGAACATTTGAACATCTTGACCATGTTTTGTTATAATCTCCACCCGGCACAGCCAGAAGAGGACTGGCCACCCCACATAGCCTGGTTCCTCTCTAGGTTTCTTCCTAGGTTTTGGCCTTTCTAGGGAGTTTTTCCTAGCCACCGTGCTTCTTCACCTGCATTGCTTGCTGTTTGGGGTTTTAGGCTGGGTTTCTGTACAGCACTTTGAGATATCAGCTGATGTACGAAGGGCTATATAAAATAAATTTGATTGATTGATTGATAGACTTAAACAGCTACAATTTATTGAGATATCAAAGTGTCACCAATTTTTGTTTAACAATAGGCCTATTGCAAATGCGGCATATGGCATTCATTTTTCACATGCAAATAGCACTTGTTTAATTGAATGTTAGGGTTAGGCATTAGGATTAGCAGTGTGGTTAAGGATAGGGTTTAACATCAGATTTTATGACTTTGTGGCTGTGCCAGCTAGTGACCACTCTGGAGAGCTAACTCCAAAACAAGATTCATGACGAAAAACGCTAACCTGCAGTGAAAGTAATCTAAAAGCAACTGAAAGTATTGTAATTAGATTAAGTTACTGAGTTTGGGTAATCCAAAAGCACCATTACTGATTAAAATTGTGGACAGGTAACTAGTAACTGTAAAGGATTACATTTAGAAAGTAACCTACCCAACCCTGCTGATCTCTCTCAGAGCAAATACCTCTCACTATGCCTGCACATTATTTCCATAAAGACCTGTTTCTCTAATGACTTCTATCCTCCTGTTTTGTTCCATTATACCCAACAAAATGACACTCTGTCATTCCTCTACTATGATTCTGCCCTAAAAATATATTTTCCTGATCTCTGTAAAGGCCAACTCTAAGTAGTTTTAATCAGGTTAATTACGTAATCAGTCATTTGTCACCACTAGTCTTTCCTTCATAGTATTGACTCTCAACAACATTTGTTTAAATAAAATGAACTAAAGGGTAGAGGGAGGGACAGTGTCTTGTGTCTGCTGATAGCGGGGTTGATGCAGATTGGGAGGTAAGAGATGGAGCTAAGATATGGCCGGGAGTCGGGTTAAGAATCTATCTGGTAAAAAGGACATGATGGATCACATCTGCCTGCTGTGTCCCCCCCCCCCCCCCCCCCCCCCTGTCTCTTCTACCCCACCTCCCCTACTGTAATCTTCAATCATCATTCAGCAGCACCACAGGGGTCGTATCCTGCCCTTCCTCCTTCTCCACCCACAACACAGTTTGTCCCCCCAGGGAAAGGAAAGCCCCATGGTCCCTTGCCCACCTCCCCCAGCCCCTACCAGAGTGGAGGACTGACAAAGCACTCTCTTTCACTGTGTCTGCAGAGATCTGCCAGGCCCTCTTACCACCCTGAGGCTAAACCACAACAGATTCACACAAACTTATTTTCCTATTTAACTTAATGTGAAGACAATTACATTAAAACAGACCTGTTCCATTGATTAGAGGAAAATGTAGAGGTCCTGACACTCAGATCAATGGGAATTGAGTTTCTCTTGGAATGAATTTAGAGATAAGCCAAGCTATTAGATAAGCAGTAAATGAGTATGTGGTTAGAATATTTTCACATTCTGTCAGTGGTGACTGGTGATACTGTAGTATAGGGTGTAGTGCAACAGGGCTCTTCGCCAGAGGACTATACTGTTTTTTAAAAAGGTTTGGCATAGCCAGCACAGTAATGGCCTGATATAGTGCTATACTAAATTGTAATATTGTTTCATTGTGAAATTGTCAATAAACCAACTGAGAAGGAATTCCACAATGAGGTCTTCATAATAATCTTGAAAATAAAATACAATTGGAGTATTTTATGGTAATTATGGTAATGTTAAATTGATGCAAATGAATAGTCTTTTAAAAGTATTTCATTTTCTCTATTTTCATTTGAGAAGAACATTTATTTGGAATATAACATACATAACATCTAGACACATGCATTTCTTTACAGTAATAGAACTGAACATGTCAGGTTCTTTTAGGGTCATTTCAAATTCTCTGATGAAGAAATCAGAACCTTGAAGAATATAACTATTTAAGGGGGGACCAAACTATTATTTTTAGGTAAATATGTTAGGCCCACTAATTACTTTTTAGATACCTTTTTATGTTTCCCTTTTTTCAGGATATACTTATTTAAAAGTATGTTTTACATTTGCATAATGAACAAGTTAATTAACCATTGGCAAACGATATGGAAATCATTTGTAAAGAATCTGTAAAAAATACTCATATTTACTTGTGTATTTATTAAGAGGTTTAGGCCAAATCAAATAAACATGAACAACACGCCATACTTGTATTTTCTTAATTTAATTTAAATTAGCTACTTTATTTTATTTTAAACTATGTGATAACGTTTATGATCAGTGTATAAGCACAATTTCTAATAACGTATTATAAATGTAACTACAGTAAAGGTAAATACCTTAAATGTAACATTTGTACACGAATGTAAATCATTCAGTTCCATCGAACCCGCCCAAAATGAGCTATTAATCCCGTATTTTAGTCAATTTGGTGAATCTCCACATTTGTCATTGAAATAATGTTTGCACACACAAAAACGAATTGTCATACATGAAAGGAATCAAAACCTTAGGCTATATAAATGCCACAGATTAAATATTAAATAACCTACAGTGGGCTACACGGTTTAACATTATTGATACTAAACCATGAATTAGTGCATTTCGGCCTTATTCTTGCCAAGATAAGATGAATCAATTAATTTATGGTCCACTAGCATAATGTGATATATACTTTAAATTCGATCAGTCATTTTCGATTACTATTCCTCGTCAAGGCCTAAGGAATTTTAATCCTCGAAATGACAATAAATCTTCACACCCACACTGGGGCACGAGGCACTGGCGCCTGGATGAGACACTAATGTCCCTCCCTTGAAACAACGTGTCGATATTTGTCAACCTGCCTTCGTGCATGAGAGAAATCATTTTAAAAACGAAATATAACCGAATATGTGATGTATAGCCTTATAAGGAATAGTGAATTGGGTCCTCAATAAATAGCTATGACAGGAGATCACACATAGTGCAATTATGGATGGCATCATCTCACCAAAAATGATCAAACAATATAGGCGTATAGCTACTCTTTAATAGCCTCTAACTGTGTTGATTTATTCGATTTAAAACGATGTCAAATATGTTTATCTCTCTACTGAGAATTGGTCAATTTACAGATCTAAGCCAATGTTGCCAATTTGTCATTCCAATTGGATTAATTGAATTATTAAAACGCAATGTTTTCTCTCTCTTTCTCTCGCTGCATTGTCTTGGTCATCAGCCATTTCCATGTTTTGTGGTGGTAATAGCCAACACAGGATTTTGTGACTGAACCTAATAGCTTCAGGGCGTTCTCCAAGTTCAAAAGTTCACCTTTTACGATCTTCAAAAGACCGCTGACTGCCCACGTCCAAATAAAAACATTCCTACCTCTATTCTCAACAAACGACCCACAAACCCATCACAGTGTGAAATATGCAAGAATCAAGACTGACTAACAAAAGTAGGCCTATCATATAGATCGCAGGGAGCACACTGGGTCAGATAAGTCCCATAGGTAAGACACATTTTGAAAGGCAATTAACAGCTCGTGAGAAGGATACTATATTTTTCCACCTTATAACACCCCACATAGAATAAGCAGAATATGATGTAGGATAGAAAACAGGATGATTAACTATGCTACAGTAATTGTATAATAATGTATCATGAATGTAAGGACATTGATATATGTATATGCCTGTGTGTTTTCCCCAATGACTGTAAATGTTTTTTCCACATGTATAGATTCGCATGCACAAAACCTGATAAAAAAACTTGATCAAATGTAGCCTATAGAAAGCAAGCAGCCTGGTGTTAACATCCACTATACATTCCTAATGGAATTGGAGCAAGGATGCGAACACGTACCGTTAACGGACTTCGCATTGTTTCTCTCTGGGTAATCGAACCCATTCGTCCTCTTCTCTATCTCCATCCTCCTTCATAAAAGCTGCATGCGCGCCTTTCTATCAACAGGGCGCCTATTACCACTATTTTAAATTCGATAATGCAATTAGCTGTCTTCGTTGCGTTGATGCGCTCCTGTCTCACTGGACGGACCGTAGCCCCATGGTTTCGAGTGTCAGTAAGAATAACAGTTCTTCCACACCCCCATACCTACACAAACCTGCACCCTGAACATTACGCAATGACGCACGCGCTGTAGCAGGAATTCTGGGTTATGTAGGGTTTGGCCACGGTGTTTGTAGTTGGGGGTGGTGCGGCTACCTACATAGTTGCATCATTCCGCTGAGTTGGCAATTAGTTGGCCGTCAGATTTCTGCAACAGTTTAGAACGGTAAAGTATTGTTATTAAGTGTTATACAAAGTTGACTTGGATAATCTAAAATGGTATTCAAGGACTGTGAAAAATAATGGCCATAATAATCCAACGTGATTGACCATTGAAAGGTGATTCTGGGGGAAAGTATGCAAAATGTTGTTGTCACTTGTCTATCACCATTATATTTCTGATATCTATTTAGATTATTTGGCCAAAACGAACCATTGTTAATTAAGCTTCGTAGAATGAGTGGTTTGTGCATTGTCATCTAACTCAAATCCTTACTAACGGAACCTTAAAACTGTCTACTGTATACAGTCAGTGCCTTTGGAAAGTATTCAACCTCCTCGACTTTTTCCACATTTTGTTGCGTTTACAAAGTTGGATAAAAAATGGATTTAATTCATTTCTGTCAACAAAGATTTACCCCAAATCCTCTCTAATTTCAAAATGGATCAAAAATGCTGACATTGTTCACACATTTACCAAAAATAAAACACTAATTTGTATTTATTTCACCTTTATTTAACCAGGTAGGCTAGTTGAGAACAAGTTCTCATTTGCAACTGCGACCTGGCCAAGATAAAGCGTAGCAATTCGACACATACAACAACACAGAGTTACACATGGAATAAACAAAACATACAGTCAATAATACAGTAGAACAGTAGAACAAAAGAAAACAAAAAGTCTCTATACAGTGAGTGCAAATGAGGTACAGTGCCTTGCGAAAGTATTCGGCCCCCTTGAACTTTGCAACCTTTTGCCACATTTCAGGCTTCAAACATAAAGATATAAAACTGTATTTTTTGTGAAGAATCAACAACAAGTGGGACACAATCATGAAGTGGAACGACATTTATTGGATATTTCAAACTTTTTTAACAAATCATAAACTGAAAAATTGGGCGTGCAAAATTATTCAGCCCCCTTAAGTTAATACTTGTAGCGCCACCTTTTGCTGCGATTACAGCTGTAAGTCGCTTGGGGTATGTCTCTATCAGTTTTGCACATCGAGAGACTGACATTTTTTCCCATTCCTCCTTGCAAAACAGCTCGAGCTCAGTGAGGTTGGATAGAGAGCATTTGTGAACAGCAGTTTTCAGTTCTTTCCACAGATTCTCGATTGGATTCAGGTCTGGACTTTGACTTGGCCATTCTAACACCTGGATATGTTTATTTTTGAACCATTCCATTGTAGATTTTGCTTTATGTTTTGGATCATTGTCTTGTTGGAAGACAAATCTCTGTCCCAGTCTCAGGTCTTTTGCAGACTCCATCAGGTTTTCTTCCAGAATGGTCCTGTATTTGGCACTATCCATCTTCCCATCAATTTTAACCATCTTTCCTGTCCCTGCTGAAGAAAAGCAGGCCCAAACCATGATGCTGCCACCACCATGTTTGACAGTGGGGATGGTATGTTCAGGGTGATGAGCTGTGTTGCTTTTACGCCAAACATAACGTTTTGCATTGTTGCCAAAAAGTTCAATTTTGGTTTCATCTGACCAGAGCACCTTCTTCCACATGTTTGGTGTGTCTCCCAGGTGGCTTGTGGCAAACTTTAAACAACACTTTTTATGGATATCTTTAAGAAATGGCTTTCTTCGTGCCACTCTTCCATAAAGGCCAGATTTGTGCAATATACGACTGATTGTTGTCCTATGGACAGAGTCTCCCACCTCAGCTGTAGATCTCTGCAGTTCATCCAGAGTGATCATGGGCCTCTTGGCTGCATCTCTGATCAGTCTTCTCCTTGTATGAGCTGAAAGTTTAGAGGGACGGCCAGGTCTTGGTAGATTTGCAGTGGTCTGATACTCCTTCCATGTCAATATTATCGCTTGCACAGTGCTCCTTGGGATGTTTAAAGCTTGGGAAATCTTTTTGTATCCAAATCCGGCTTTAAACTTCTTCACAACAGTATCTCGGACCTGCCTGGTGTGTTCCTTGTTCTTCATGATGCTCTCTGCGCTTTTAACGGACCTCTGAGACTATCACAGTGGAGGTGCATTTATACGGAGACTTGATTACACACAGGTGGATTGTATTTATCATCATTAGTCATTTAGGTCAACATTGGATCATTCAGAGATCCTCACTGAACTTCTGGAGAGAGTTTGCTGCACTGAAAGTAAAGGGGCTGAATAATTTTGCACGCCCAATTTTTCAGTTTTTGATTTGTTAAAAAAGTTTGAAATATCCAATAAATGTCGTCCCACTTCATGATTGTGTCCCACTTGTTGTTGATTCTTCACAAAAAAATACAGTTTTATATCTTTATATTTGAAGCCTGAAATGTGGCAAAAGGTCGCAAAGTTCAAGGGGGCCGAATACTTTCGCAAGGCACTGTATGTTAAGGAAATAAATAGGCCATGGTGGCAAAGTAATTACAATATAGCAATTAAACACTGGAATGGTAGATCGGCAGAAGATGAATGTGCAGGTAGAGATACTGGGGTGCAAAGGAGCAAAATAAATACCAGTATGGGGATGAGGTAGGTAGATGGGCTGTTTACAGATAGGCTATGTACAGGTGCAGTGATCTGTAAACTGCTCTGACAGCTGGTGCTTAAAGCTAGTGAGGGAGATGTGAGTCTCCAGCTTCAGAGATTTTTGCAATTCGTTCCAGTCATGGGCAGCAGAGAACTGGAAGGAAAGACGACCAAAGGAGGAATTGGCTTTGGGGGTGACCAGTGAGATATACCTGCTGGAGCGTGTGCTACGAGTGGGTGCTGCTATGGTGACCAGTGAGCTGAGATAAGGCGGGGCTTTACCTAGCAGAGACTTGTAGATAACCTGTAGCCAGTGGGTTTGGCGACGAGTATGAAGCGAGGGCCAACCAACGAGAATGTACAGGTCGCAATGTATGTATGGGGCTTTGGTGACAAAACGGATGGCACTGTGATACGCTGCATCCAGTTTGTTGAGTAGAGTGCTGGAGGCTATTTTATAGATGACATCACCGAAGTCGAAGATCGGTAGGATGGTTAGTTTTACGAGGGTATGTTTGGCAGCATGAGTGAAGGATGCTTTGTTGCGATATAGGAAGCCGATTCTAGATTTAATTTTGGATTGGAGATGCTTAATGTGAGTCTGGAATGAGAGTTTACAGTCTAACCAGACACCCAGGTATTTGTAGTTGTCCACGTATTCTAAGTCAGAGCCGTCCAGAGTAGTGATGCTGGACGGGTGAGCAGGTGCGGGCAGCAATCGATTGAAAAGCATGCATTTAGTTTTACTTGCATTTAAGAGCAGTTGGAGGCCACGGAAGGAGAGTTGTATGGCATTGAAGCTCGTCTGGAGATTAGTTAACACAGTGTCCAAGGAGGGGCCAGAAGTATACAGAATGGTGTCGTCTGCGTAGAGGTGGATCAGAGAATCACCAGCAGCAAGAGCAACGTCATTGATGTATACAGAAAAGAGAGTCGGCCCGAGAATTGAACCCTGTGGCACACCCATAGAGACTGTCAGGGGTCCAGACAACAGGCCCTCCGATTTGACACACTGAACTCTATCAGAGAAGTAGTTTGTAAACCAGGCGAGGCAATCATTTGAGAAACCAAGGCTGTCGAGTCTGCCAATAAGAATGTTGTGATTGACAGAGTCGAAAGCCTTGGCCAGGTCGATGAATACGGCTGCACATTAATGTCTCTTATCGATGGCGGTTATGATGACGTTTAGAACCATGAGCGTGGCTGAGGTGCACCCATGACCTGCTCTGAAACCAGATTGCATAGCGGAGAAGGTATGGTGGGATTCTAAATGGTCAGTAATCTGTTTGTTAACTTGGCTTTCGAAGACCTTAGAAAGACAGGGTAGGATAGATATACAGTGCCTTGCGAAAGTTTTCGGCCCCCTTGAACTTTGCGACCTTTTGCCACATTTCAGGCTTCAAACATAAAGATATAAAACTGTATTTTTTTGTGAAGAATCAACAACAAGTGGGACACAATCATGAAGTGGAACAACATTTATTGGATATTTCAAACTTTTTTAACAAATCAAAAACTGAAAAATTGGGCGTGCAAAATTATTCAGCCCCCTTAAGTTAATACTTTGTAGCGCCACCTTTTGCTGCGATTACAGCTGTAAGTCGCTTGGGGTATGTCTCAATCAGTTTTGCACATCGAGAGACTGAAATTTTTTCCCATTCCTTCTTGCAAAACAGCTCGAGCTCAGTGAGGTTGGATGGAGAGCATCTGTGAACAGCAGTTTTCAGTTCTTTCCACAGATTCTCGATTGGATTCAGGTCTGGACTTTGACTTGGCCATTCTAACACCTGGATATGTTTATTTTTGAACCATTCCATTGTAGATTTTGCTTTATGTTTTGGATCATTGTCTTGTTGGAAGACAAATCTCCGTCCCAGTCTCAGGTCTTTTGCAGACTCCATCAGGTTTTCTTCCAGAATGGTCCTGTATTTGGCTCCATCCATCTTCCCATCAATTTTAACCATCTTCCATGTCCCTGCTGAAGAAAAGCAGGCCCAAACCATGATGCTGCCACCACCATGTTTGACAGTGGGGATGGTATGTTCAGGGTGATGAGCTGTGTTGCTTTTACGCCAAACATAACGTTTTGCATTGTTGCCAAAAAGTTCAATTTTGGTTTCATCTGACCAGAGCACCTTCTTCCACATGTTTGGTGTGTCTCCCAGGTGGCTTGTGGCAAACTTTAAACTACACTTTTTATGGATATCTTTAAGAAATGGCTTTCTTCTTGCTACTCTTCCATAAAGGCCAGATTTGTGCAATATACGACTGATTGTTGTCCTATGGACAGAGTCTCCCACCTCAGCTGTAGATCTCTGCAGTTCATCCAGAGTGATCATGGGCCTCTTGGCTGCATCTCTGATCAGTCTTCTCCTTGTATGAGCTGAAAGTTTAGAGGGACGGCCAGGTCTTGGTAGATTTACAGTGGTCTGATACTCCTTCCATTTCAATATTATCGCTTGCACAGTGCTCCTTGGGATGTTTAAAGCTTGGGAAATCTTTTTGTATCCAAATCCGGCTTTAAACTTCTTCACAACAGTATCTCGGACCTGCCTGGTGTGTTCCTTGTTCTTCATGATGCTCTCTGCGCTTTTAACAGACCTCTGAGACTATCACAGTGCAGGTGCATTTATACAGAGACTTGATTACACCCAGGTGGATTGTATTTATCATCATTAGTAATTTAGGTCAACATTGGATCATTCAGAGATCCTCACTGAACTTCTGGAGAGAGTTTGCTGCACTGAAAATAAAGGGGCTGAATAATTTTGCACGCCCAATTTTTCAGTTTTTGATTTGTTAAAAAAGTTTGAAATATCCAACAAATGTCGTTCCACTTCATGATTGTGTCCCACTTGTTGTTGATTCTTCACAAAAAAATACAGTTTTATATCTTTATGTTTGAAGCCTGAAATGTGGCAAAAGGTCGCAAAGTTCAAGGGGGCCGAATACTTTCGCAAGGCACTGTAGGTCTGTAGCAGTTTGGGTCTAGAGTGTTACCCCCTTTGAAGAGCGGGATGACCGCGTCAGCTTTCCAATCTTTGGGAATCTCAGACGATACGAAAGAGAGGTTGAACAGGCTAGTAATAGGGGTTGCAACAATTTCTGCAGATAATTTTAGAAAGAGAGGGTCCAGATTGTCTAGCCCGGCTGATTTGTAGGGGTCCAGATTTTGCAGCTCTTTCAGAACAAGATATAATAGGGCTTATATCTTGAGTAGATAAGTATTCAACCCCCTGAATCAATACATGTTAGAAACAGCTTTGGCAGCAATTACAGCTGTGAGTCTTTTTGGGTAAGTCTCTAAGAGCTTTGCACACCTGGATTGTACAATATTTGCCAGTCATTCTTTTACAAAATTATTCAAGCTCTGTGAAGTTGGTTGTTGATCATTGCTTGACAGACATTTTCAAGTTTTGCCATAGATTTTCAAGCCAATTTATGTCAAAACTGTTACTAGGCCCCATTCAATGTCGTCTTGGTAAGCAAATCCAGTGTATATAGTGTTTTAGGTTATTGTCCTGCTGAAAGGTGAATTTGTCTTCCAGTGTCTGTTGAAATGCAGACTGAACCAGATTTTCTCTAGGATTTTGCCTGTGCATAGCTCTATTCCATTTATTGTTATCCCCCCAATAAACTCCCTAGTCCTTGTTGATGACAAGCATAACCATAACATGATGCAGCCATTACCATGCTTGAAAATATGAAGATTGCTACTCAGTGATGTGTTGGATTTGCCCCAAACATAATGTTTTGTATTCAGGAGAAAAAGTTAATTTCTTTGTCACATTTTTTGCAGTATTACTTTAGTGCCTTGTTTCAAACAGGATGCATGTTTTGGAATATTTGTATTCTGTACAGGCTTTCTTCTTTTCACTCTGTAATTTAGATTAGTATTGTGGAGTAACTACAGTGTTGTTGATCCATCCTCAGTTATTTCCTATCACAGCCATTCAATTCTGTAACTGTTTTAAAATGACTACTGGCCTCATGCTGAAATCCCAGAGCAGTTTCCTTCCTCTCTGGCAACTGAGTAAGGAAGGACACCTGTATCTTTGCAGTGACTGGGTGTATTGATACACCATCCAAAGCCTAATTCATCGTTTACTTAACTACCAATCGGTGCCCATGTTTGCGAGGAAAACCTCCCTGGTCTTTGTGGTTGAATATGTGCATGAAGTTCACTACTCGACGGAGGGACCTTATAGATAATTGTACTGTATGTGTGGGGTACAGAGATGGAGTAGTCATTCAGAAATCATATCAACCACTAATATTTGTAAAAATTTCTAAAAACAAAATTACACTTTGACATTATGGGATATTGTGTGGAGATTAGTGACACAAAATCTAAATGTAATTTTAAATGCAGGCTATATCACAACAAAATGTGGAAAAGTCAAGGGCATTGAATACTTTCAGAAGGCACTGTAGGTCTGTATAAGCTACCTAGGGAGTAGAGGTCTTCATCAACTTTTTGGACCCAGACAGGAACGGACCTGAGGACGATCAGACCCAGGCCCGATTGTACCCAGATTTTTGGGGGTTGCAGGAACTGCCCCGAACAGACCCGAGATCAATCAGACCGAAACCCGAATGGACCCGAGGACCATCGGACCTAGACCTGACCCGAACCCGAATGGACCCAAGGACAACCAGACCTAGACCCAAACCGTAACCTAAAAGGTCCGATAGGGACCAGACTGACATATAAAATATGTTTATCAGCCAAGATGCTCTTCAGGTTAACAAATAGGTATTTATTTATATGTTGGCTAGGCCTTCTATAAGTCAATACATTGACCTTATTAGCGTAAAATGTATATTCTATAGGCTATGCAGAGCTGTGGTCAGATTCACTCATGTCTATCAGCTGTGGTTACATAAACCCGAGACCCGTTGTCATTCAAACAGGACCCGACCCGGACCAGATAGACAAGTTTTAATTTTAGACCAGTACCCGCTCAGGTCCCAATGTCAGGTATCATGTTCGGTTTTGGGTGGACCTATACTAGGGAGTCTATGTTGGACTAGTAGGTTTATAGTGCCCTTTTTACCCAAAACCATGCTGTGATTTTCTTTGATTACGGAGACAAGATCTAACCTTCTACTGCGTAAAGTCCGCAATGGGGGTTTGATTGAGTCGGGGCCCCGGTACGAGAAGACCTCAAAGAACACAGTGGCTGGAGGTTTTACAAATAGCCAGGAGATGGTGCTGCTACTCTTTTACATTCCACTCCATCTGTGTCCTGTCTCTCCTGGTCCTGTGTTGTGGCGAGTTAGCCATACTGCTGCCAGATGGCGCTATTATAATAGTGCCGTCTGGCGGCAGTAGGGCTAGTTGCGAGCACCAGTGAGACAACTCTGAAACTTGTGCATGCATTTTATATGTGCCACTCATTTATCAAATGAATGCTAAAATGATATAGACTAAGTGCAGCTGTTACGTGTAATTCATATCCCTGTGCGCCTTGCGTAAATGCTAATTGTCAGATTTGTCGCAATAAAGCTTGTAAAAAGTTGTATGGAATATTAGAAAGTTATTCAACTATAATGAAACACGTCTGAAATTACTCTAAAGATAAGATTCGATAAGAAATATTATGTCCCAAGTTCATGTCAAGTGTGTGTGCAAATTGCCCCTCCCATGTGTGGAGAAGAGAAGATTGGTGGATGATGATTTACCCCTGATGCGCAGAGTTGAGGACTAGTGTGTGGACAGCGCCTTATCAGCTTGGAAAACTGATTGTTGCGCATATTACAGCAACGACATATACGATTTGGGTCTGTGGCAATGGAAGCCTAATATCTCGTGCGGATGTCCTAATTTATGGATTGAGTAATACTGTAACCGACCTTGTCATTCCGACTCCAAAAGTTGTGCTGAGGGATTCTTTATCTGCTATCAAACACCTGGGAGGAAAATGTGGAGATTTACGAATTTATTAGCTTGCCTACTGGTGGTGTGTAAAGATGTCACTGCACAGAGTAAGGTAAGTTATGGGCATGACTTGGTTATAGACTAATAACACCAATATAATGTTGCAATGGCACACGTAAGTAAGGAACTCCCCCATATTTAATGTATCTAATTCCTTGTGCTAAAATATTAATACGAATTTGTCAACCCTGTCTTTTAGCTCTGCTACAGTACATTTATTATTGTTAACTTAATATCTGAATACCAATGTTTTATGCACTCTTTAAAAAAACATATTATCCCACTTTAAAGTCAACGTATTTCAACGAAATGATTGCACAATTTGCGCAAATTAGCCTAGTTAATTCGTTCACGTGCGCGAAGGAGCGATCGACGCTTCCCGTGTGACGTGAGGTTGTTGAAAGCGGGAAGCAGTTTGCATAACAAACGATAAACATTATGCTCTTCCAATTATCCATGTGATTTCCAAATTAAAATGCCAATTCCCCAATATCAACTGTTGCCCTTTATGACCAGGTGTCCAGTCAGAGATCAGTTGATTTGCCTGACCATAGACACGGACTCTCCCTTCTCTCAGTCTGAACACGTGTTGATATAAAGAATAGATGCATGTCATTATTGAACATGACATCAGCCTTCTTGGCGTGTAAGTATAGACTTTGAATCCACTTATTGCACACCAGACTAAGTAACCATTACATTAGGTTTCCCCAGTGAAAGGTCAAATAGGGCGTGCTTATGTTTGTCCTGTTTCACACATGTACATGTGTGTAACCTGTACAAGTGTGGTGTGAATTGGACATTTATTATCATATCCCACTCCCCGAGACACCCTTAGAGACTGGGGTAACTGCCAGGGATGAGCTATTATTTAGGCAACCCTGGAGCAATTCAGTTTCTTGCTCAGGGCAGAGCGACAGATTTTTCACCTAGTCGGCTCAGGGATTCAAACTAGCAACCTTTCGGTTACTGGCCTAATGCTCTAACACCCTCAAACTCGACTCTGGACCTCGAGACAGTTTCACTGCATTTTGTCATTGTTCCATTCTAATCAGGGACTGATTTAGACCTGGAACACCAGGTGGGTGCAATTAATTATTAGGTAGAAGAGAAAACCAGCAGGCTCCGGATCTCGTAGGGAAGAGTTGAATACCCTTGCTCTAACCACTAGGCTTCCTGGCGCCTTTTACGTGTACGGCCTGATGCCAGATGAAATGTGGGAAGAGATGGCAGCCAGTGGGGTAACAGTAATATCTGCCCTGCCTTGTTTGCACAGCTGCTGGACTTCAGTAACCCCTCTCTCATAGACCTGCATTCCCCTGAGGAGAGTCTAATCCCTGCTCCCCACTGTAGAAGAAGAACAAAAATGGGCACAAAACAAGACGTACACAAGCACATGAAGGTTGTCGAGCAGAGTTTCTTCTTTGTGCATGAGAGGAAGTGTGATGCATTTAGAACATTGAGCACAAGTGTCATGTGTTCACATCATGGTATTTGTGTCCTCTCAAGAACAGTGGAGTGTAACATTTCTCATGACAATGATAATCCCTTATTATTACAATGATCATCAAATGTATTGAGGGTAACAACTTACACAACTGATAACTCAGGATTCAAGTGGACTGTATCAAGGCCTTCTGTCAAAGGATTTTTTTTTAAATGGATGAGAGCTGAGCTGAGAACAGACTATGGGAGGCGCACAGTACTACATAGAGCCATGGCTACATGGAACTCTATTCCACATCAGGTAATTGATGCAAGCAGTAGATTCAGATTTTAAAAAACAGATGAAAATACCTTATGGAACAGCGGGGACTGTGAAGAGACACACACACGCACACGCACACACAGGCACAGACAGAAACACATACACATGATAAGACACGCACACTACACACACGTACACATGGATGTGGAATTGTAGATATGTGGTAGTAGAGTAGAGGCCTGAGGGAAAAGTGTTATGAAATGTAATGGCATGTAATATTTTCAATTGTGTACAACAGCCTTAATGTTGCTGTACCCCAGGAAGAGTAGTTGCTGCCCTGGCAGCAGCTAATGGGGATCCTTAATAAATATAAATAATACAAATACAAAAGCATAGTATAGGACCACTAACAAACTTGTGATTGATTTTAGCACGGCTACGGTTCTCTCTGTGTTCATCTCATGTGCCTGTCTTGTGTGCTGCCTGGATGCCCTCTGTCCCCCTTTGTCCCATTGGACATTGCCCACTGGTGACACTGAGATGATTGTGAGACAAAGCCAGCTCAGAGGAGGACACAGAGGGAGTGGTGGCGTGGGAACAGGCATGTGCACCTGCCCCTTGTTTTGGTTGTAAACAAACCCAGGAATCCCGCCGAGAGGTCCTTGAGAGGGCAGAGAGAGAGACGGACACCGAGACATAGGGAGGAGACTCACAGAATGCCCCTCTGTCAGAGTAATTAACTAACGAGACTTGGTGTGTCACTGGGACTTAATGAGTTAATGAGACTTGTCAGTCAGTCAGTCTGTCTGTCTGGGGGACTCAGTGGCCCCTGGCCCCAGTGCGGCTGGGAGAGGGCTCTAATTCTGAACAGCAGGAAATGAAGGAGACAGTGACACAGACCACAACAGCAAACAAAAAGCAATCTCCCTTTCCCTCTGAGCAATGTAATGTAGGAGAAAAGTAACACAAAGAGAGCTGAAATTACAAGCCCGTTTGTCTGAGCCCTTCATCTAAGGATGCTCCATACAGAACATGGCTGCCAGAGGACCACATTGCCAAAGGGAAGTATGATTCACCCATTCTCTGCACCACTTGCCCTGCACCTGTTTTCCCAGTCTGCATTGGCTGTGTTTACACAGGTAGCCCAATTATGATCTTTTGACCAATCAGATTAGCTTTGAAAAAGATCTGATATGAATAGATCTGATGTGATTGGTCAAAAGACCAATCAGTAGGGGGGGGATCCTAATTGGGCTGCCTTTGTAAACACAGCCTTTGTGTCTGACTGCTATGATGTGAGTTTGTGCCCAACGAGGAGCCAGCTTGGTCTTCCTATTAGTTCCACACAGGAAAGATATCCCCACTGAGCACACACTTGTTGAATCAATGTTGTTTCCATGTAATTTCAAGGAAATTACGTGGAACCAACATGGAATAGATGTTGAATTGTGTGCCCAGTGGGTCTCCTTCAGCTGGCACATTCTCACTCAGCATCTATCACATCCATGGTCCTTCACTGTGTTTTATGGTGGGGGGGAAAAAACATCCAAGTAAAGGTTTGATACAATTGTACAATCATGTGGAATATTAGACACTGATCTATCTATCAGTTCCATCAATCTATCCAGTGGGCCCTGTCACACATCTGGCTCCCAAAACAACAGCATCTGGGGAGGAAAGCAATTGCAACCAGCTAATTCCATTCATGACTGTGGTCCCCAGACATGCGCTGATAATTAAGAGAGAACTGTTTACAGATAAATCATCTGATACTGTTCCACAGATTAGCTGATTCTCTCTCTCTCTTCCATCCCCCTTTTTTTTTATCCGCCCCTCTTAATCTCTGCCTCACTCTTCTCTCATTAGGCTCAATCAGTAGTAGCCACTGAGGTTAACCGGAATGTTCTGAGTGTGCTCGGTCAGACACATTATGGCCGCATTTACACAGCCAATTATTGGCAAAAGATCTGATCTGAATGGTCAAAAGACCGATTAGTGGCAAAAGATCAGAAATGGGCTGCCTGTGTAAACGCAGCAAGCCTCGGATGGAATGTGGACGTGTACCCCCAAAAGCAGCAAGTGCTCAGTAAGCTTGTGTCCAGCTAATTAACGTCCCTGTGCTAATGCCAGTTTCTGTTCAGGTTAGGGACTGCAATCTCATGGTTCATCTCCAGGCGGAAGGCTTACGTTTCCTTTTGCAGTCCACGTTCAGATTTACAGTGGCACTAAGTCTGTTTATCATAAGCAATGCTAATTAGATTAGGAATCAGGTGGACTTTCTGGACAAGAATTTGGACTCCAGATTTGTCTATAATGTTTAGACTGGAGAGCAAGGTGATACGTCGGGGAATTTCAACGAATAGTTCAGATGTCTTCATAGGTCAAACATGATCTTAAAGTCAAGCTGAGTCAATATTCCATCATCTGTTGTGTAAACCCTAACTGGTGGATTACGGCCATCGAATTCCAGTTTAGTAGACGGTGATTCTGAGATGAACTTTCTCTTTAGCATTTGTCTATCCGGAAATATCATTGCTTTGATTTAGTCATCAGATAAACCCCTTCCAGACATGGACACTGTGTGGATTCATTCCACTCTAGTAGTCATACTAAGTATTTTTTTGTATCAGTTTACCTCAGAAACAGTTTCCTGAGTTGAGCGTCTTTGAAGTGGACAACACCCGGAACAGGGTCTGTTCTTTATCTGTTTATATTAAGAAATATAAACACTTTTGTGGAAAGTATCCTACATGAATTATCTTGTTTGTGAAAGCTACAGTGTCATTGTTAAGTCCATATGCCGTATGCCTAGTAACAACATGCAGATGGCCTGAACAATTATACAAAACCTACGGTCTGAAACGGACATCCTTGTTTATAGGACCGTGGTTAATGTTACAGTAACGCTTAAGGCCATCATATAATAACATTGGTTTTCTGTGTTTAAAGATAAGCCTTAAAAGTGCCTGGAATGTGCCAGCCATTGTGTGCAATGTATCTTGTTTTTAGCAGTTGTGGACACAATTGGGATTCCACTTAGTCGCTGTAAGAGTGGCCACGGCCTTCAGTGAGTGAGTGATCTAATCATGTACTGTGGTCTGTGGAGTGTGTGAATGTGAAGCTGTGCAGTCGGGTCCCTTCCGCCTATTGTGCAGACCAAAGTTTGTATTTGAGTCCTATTCTTTTGACCTGAAACTTGACTGCTCTCAGAGGTCAAATCCTACGGCGCCAAGCTCAAAGCATGCATTAAGCTCTTAGCGGTCTTCATTACGAACACTCTGGTGTCTGTTCTCATATGAACAGAGCAAGGACAAAAACGGTTCTCACAGCCAATATAATTTCTTTAGAATTAGGACAGCTGACGTCCAACTTGCTCCGGTCTGTGTGTAAAGGAAAGAGGATTGATAGGGAAGAGGCTGCACATCAATGGTGTGTACGAACTCTTCCCTGTTGGTCAATACACAAATGCACACTATCCCAAATATAGGTGTCGAGGAGGCAACCAAACCCAATCAAGCTGGCAGGAATTCCACTAGGTTTGCCATGCTTAGTTGGTACTAGAAGCAACTTAAGCTGATGTTGCTAAGGAGCAGGCTGGGTTTGGATCGCCTGGGTCTGTGATGGAACAATAAGGCGCAGCAGGGCTGTGGGCACAACCCCTCCAAGGGAACTTTAATCTGCTAATCCACTCTGTTTTCATGTGGTTGTAGCATTTGTCAACCCACTGCCTTTTTTACTTGACATGGGTCAGGAATGGCTGGCCACTATGCACACAGGGGTCCTGCCCCATAATCAAAGACCCCTCTGAGTGTAAGTCTACAGTAATGGAGGGTACTGCCCCCCCCACCGCTGTCACAGACTGCATTCCTCCACTAATGAGCCCACCCCCCCCCCCTCTCCACCCCTCTCTCTCCCCTCACCAGCCTACAGGGTCTGGCCTCCATAAAAATCCTCACTCCCAGAGACCACTCAGTCACTGGATATTTGTGCACAGTTGTGTGGATGCTCTCCTTGGGTTTTCTCTTTACTCACATTGGCAAGAAGACTTGATCTCCATAGATGTTTGCCCCGATCTACAGTTTACGTGCCCAGTGTGGATTTGGTGAAGGACAGGACTGACGATTCTTCCAGAAATACCTTGATTGAGTGCAGAGTTGAGATGTTTATCGTGTCTTGATACAATGTGGCAAAGTAAGGGCTCAGACAGACAGAGTCACATTTCATTTCAAAGAGATAGAGACAGACAGAGATAATTTAATGAAGAATCCCGTGCTGCATTCTTGTGCTGCTGTAGGGGAGAGTGGAGCAAGTTGAGTCAAAGGGGTAAGTTGAGTCCCCTGTTCTTCTAGGAAACCATACACACAATGTATGATTTGACCAAATATTTAGGAAGAGGTCATCATTTCATAGAGTCTGTGAAGGAAGAAACCACATGGGAAAAGTGGTAAGCAAGTTAGGTCCAAAACACAGATTTTCACCAAGTCAAAATAATTTAGTGTGTTAGATGTTTCATGATGCTTGTATCTTAACCAAAGTAGATACTTTTAAGATTGTTCTATACGTCAGTTGGGGCCTTTATAAGCTTCAATATGAAGTCCTAAATCTAGCATGAAAGTGCATCCTTATAGCTGTGTGAGCCAATAGTCAAAATGTTTGCCTTGGGGTAAGTTGAGCCAGTGGTTGAGCCAATGGCAAGTTGAGCAAATATAAGTGTTTTCTTCTCAGGGTCAATGCAAGGCATTATCGCTGGGATATGAGGTAACATGACCTGGCCTATGTTAAAAGTTGTAACACTGAGAGTTGGGAAGCAAGTTCAGGGAGTGAGCGTTTTAATAAAATAAACAGAACATAATACAACACAAGAACCACGAACAGCCCACAGACATGAAACTGACACAGAAACCATGACACCTGGGGAAGGAACCAAAGGGAGTGACTATATAGGGAAGGTAATCAGGGAGGTGATGGAGTCCAGGTGAGTCTGAAGACGTGCAGGTGCGCGTAATAATGGTGACAGGTGTGCGCCATAACAAGCAGCCTGGTGACCTAGAGGCCGGAGAAGGAGCACACGTGACAAAAGTTTTTTTTTTTTTAAGTACAGTGTTTTTTAGTTAAAATATGCTTACAATTATTCAAATTTAAAAAAGAAATTATGATTGTGTTGAATTGCGTTTGGGAAATAAAGATAGACATGGCTTTAAAAAGTTAGTGGTAATATTTTATTCAGTACAGAAATTTGTAGGTGGCTTAATTTACCCCATACCAGGGGTAAGTGGTGCCAAGAGACCACTTTATTTGGACAAGCAATGTTTTCAAAACTGTAATGTTTTCATGAATTCTAATTATTTTCAGCGATACACACCATCCTGAAATATATTTGAAGTTTTGGAATGGCCTAGTCGAAGTCCAGTCCTAATCCCATTTGAGATGTTGTGACAGGACTTGAAACGAGCAGTTCATGCTTGAAAACCCACAAATGTTACTGAGTTAAAGTAGTTCTGCATGCAAGAGTTGGCCAAAACTCCTCCAAAGCGAAGTGAGAGACTGATCCACAACTACAGTAAGAGTTGCAGTAAGGGTTGCAGTCATTTCAAGGTGGCACAACCAGTTATTGAGTGTAAGGGGGCAATTACTTTTTCACACAGGGGAATTGGATGTTGCATAACTTTGTTAATTAACTAAATTAAATAAGTAGAAATTGTTTGATTTGTAAACTCAGGTTCCCATTTATCTAATATTAGGTGTTGGTTAAAGATCTGATAACATTAATTATAAAAAGAATATGCAAAAATACAGAAAATCAGAAGGGGGGCAAGTACCTTTTCATGGCACTGTATGTAGAGACCTTTGTCAGAAAGAACATACATGTAAAAAACACTCAACTTACCCCACTCTCCCATAAGTGGTACCACATGTGGGCCTGCCTCAGGGTTTATAGAGATCCCTAAATCTCATTGGGGGAAGATGACAGGTTAACCCTGGACAGAGGGTCTGAGAGGGAGCTGGGCCCCAGAAGGTACTGGAAGACGAGCTTAGCATCAGTAGAGTGCAGCGACCCCCTGGCCTCTACATCAAATCAAAGTGTATTTGTCACATGCTTCGTAAACAACAGGTGTAGACTACCAGTGAAATGCTTACTTACACAACAATGCAGAGAGAGGAAAAAAAGAGATAGAATAGAAAAATAAAAACGCAATAAATGAATACACAATGAGTAACGATGACTTGGCTATATACACTGAGTATACAAAACACCTGCTCTTTTCATGACATAGAATGACCAGGTGCATCCAGGTGAAAGCTATGATCCCTTATTGATGTCACCTGTTAAGTCCACTTCAATCAGTGTAGATGAACGGAAGGAGACCGGTTAAAGAAGGATTTTGAAGCCTTGAGAAAATTGAGTCATGGATTGTGTATGTGTGTCATTTAGAGGGTGAATGGGCAAGACAAAATATTTATGTCTTATAACGGGGTATGGTAGTAGGTGCCAAGTGCACCGGTTTGAGTGTGTCAAGAACTGCAACGCTGCTGGGTTTTTCACGCTCCACAGTTTCCTGTGTGTCAAGAACGGTTCACCACCCAGGGCCTCCCGGGTGGCGCAGTGGTTAAGGGCGCTGTACTGCAGCGCCAGCTGTGCCACCAGAGACTCTGGGTTCGCGCCCAGGCTCTGTCGTAACCAGCCGTGACCGGGAGGTCCGTGGGGTGACGCACAATTGGCCTAGCGTTGTCCGGGTTAGGGAGGGCTTGGCCGGTAGGGATATTCTTGTCTCATCATGCACCAGCGACTCCTGTGGCGGGCCGCGCACTAACCAAGGTTGCCAGGTGTACAGTGTTTCCTCCGACACATTGGTGCGGCTGGCTTCCGGGTTGGATGCGCGCTGTGTTAAGAAGCAGTGTGGCTTGGTTGGGTTGTGTATCGGATGACTTTCAACCTTCGTCTCTCCCGAGCCCGTACGGTAGTGAGACAAGATAGTAGCTACTAAAAAACAATTGGATACCACGAAAACGGGGTAAAATTAAATGTAAAAAAAATAAAAATAAGAACGGTTCACCACCCAAAGACATCAAGCCAATTTGACACAGCTGTGGAGTCAACATGGCCTCCCTGGGGAACGCTTTTGACACCTTGGAGTCAACATGGCCTCCCTGGGGAACGCTTTTGACACCTTGTAGAGTCCATGATGATGAATTGAGACTGTGTTGGTGTGTGTGGACCATGATAATTCCTTAGTGATGTGGACAACGAGGAACTTGAAGCTCTCTATCTGCTCCACTACAGCCCCGATTTATGTGGATGAGGGCGTGCTCTGCCTTCCATTTCCTGTGGTCCACGATCAGCTCATTTGACTTGCTGACGTTCAGGGAGAGGTTCTTGTCCTGGCACCACACTACCAAGTCTCTGACCTCCTCCTTGTAGACTGACTAATCATCATCGGTGATCAGGCCTACCACCGTCACATCGTCGGCAAACTTAATGATGGTGTTGCAGTTGTGCGCAGCCACTCAGTCATGAGTGAACAGGGAGTACAGGAGAGGACTAAGCACTCACCCCTGAGGGGAACCCATGTTGAGGGTCAGCGTGGCGGATGTGTTGTTGCCTACCCTCACCACCTGGAGGCTGCCCATCAGGAAGTCCAGGATCCAGTTGCAGAGGGAGGTGTTCAATCACAGGATCTTTAGTTTAGTGATGAGCTTGGAGGTCACTATGGTGTTGAATGCTGAGCTGTAGTCAATGCACACTGTTCTCATGTAGGTGTTACTTTTGTCCAGGTGGGAAAGGGCAGTGTGGAGTGCAATAGAGATTCTGTGGATTTGTTGGGGCAGCATATGAATTGGAGTGGGTCCAGGGTGTCTGGGATGATGGTGTTGATGTGAGCCATGACCAGCCTTTCAAAGCATTTCATGGGTACAGATGTGAGTGCAACAGGGCGATAATCATTTACACAGGTTATCTTGGCATTCTTGGGAACAACGACTATGGTGGTCTGCTTGAAACATGTAGGTATTACAGACTGGGGCAGGAAGAGGTTGAAAATGTCAGTGAAGACACTTACTAGCTGTTCAGAGCATGCGCTGAGTAAGTGTCCTGGTAATCCGTCTGCCCTGCGGCCTTGTGAATGTTAATCTGTTTAAGGTCTTACTCACATCGGCTACGGAGATCGTGAACAGCTGGTGCTCTCATGCATGATTCAGTGTTGCTAGCCTCGAGGCAAGCATAGAAGGTTTTTCAATTGTTTGGTAGGCTTACATCACTGGACAGCTTGCGGTTGGGGTTCCCTTTGTAGTCTAATAGTTTGCAAGCCCTGCCACATCCAACAAGCGTCAGATCCTGTGGAGTAAGATTAGATCTTGGTCCTGTATTTACGCTTGCCTGTTTGAAGGTTTCTTCGGAGGGCACAGCGGGATTTCTTATCTGGATTAGTGTCCCGCTCCTTGAAAATCGGCAGCTCTAGCCTTTAGCTCAGTGCGGATGTTGTCTATAATCCATGGCTTCTGGCTGGGGTATGTACATACGGTCACTGTGGGGACGACATTATCGATGCACTTATTGATGAAGATGGTGACTGATGTGGTAAACTTCTCAATGCCATCGGATGAATCCCGGAACATATTCCAGTCTGTGCTAGCGAAACAGTCCTGTAGCTTAGCATTCGCTTCATCTGACCAGTTCCATATTGAGCACATCACTGGTAATTCCTATTGAAATGTTTGCTTGTAAGCAGGAATCGGGAGGATAGAGTTATGGTCAGATTTGCCAAATGGAGGTTGAGAGAGTGCTTTGTATGTGTCTATGTGTGTGAAGTAAAGGTGATCTAGAGTTTTTTGCCTCTAGTTGCACAGGTGACATGCTTGTAGAAATTAGATTAAATGGATTTCAGTTTTCCTGCATTACAGTCACCGGCTACTGCGACCGGGAGACCCATGAGGCGGTGCACAATTGGCCCAGCTTCGTCCGGGTTAGGGAAGGGTTTGGACGGCTGGGATGTCCTTGTCCCATTGCGCTCTAGTGACTCCTTGTGGTGGCCCGGCCATACACGCACGCTGACTTCAGTCGCCAGTTGTACGGTGTTTCCTCCAACACATTGGTGCGGCTGGCTTCCGGATTAAGCGAGCAGTGTGTCAAGAAGTAGTGCGGCTTGGCAAGGTGAGAATTTTCTTGTTTACTTATGGCACTATACAGCTCGTTGAGTGTAGTCTTAGTGCCAGCATCGGTTTGTGGGAGTAAATAGACAGCTACAAAAAATATAGATGAAAACTCTCTTGGTAAATAGTATGGTCTACAGCTTATCATGAGGTATTCTAACTCAGGCGAGCGGAACCTCGTGACTTCTTTAATATTAGAGATTGCGAACCAGCTGTTGTTAACAAAGAGACACACACCCTTCCGCTGAGCTTCCCTGACACCACCATTTTGTCCTGCTGATGTATAGAAAAACCAGCTAGATTTACATTTACCATGTTCTTGTTCAGCCATGACCTGGAGAAACATAGGATATTACAGTTCTTCAGATCACGTTGATAGGATAGTCTCGAACAGAGCTCATCAAGTTTATTCTCCAGTGATTTCACATTTGCCAATAGAATGGAGGGTACAGGAGGTTTATCCACTCTTCGACGTAGTCTCATCAGGTGTCTCACACGCCAGCCTCTATAGCACCGTCTCCTCCTGGTCCCTGATAATCAATGTCTTTCGCCTCGTCCAAATAGAGGTTAATGATAGCTGTTCTGATGTCCAGAAGCTCTTTTCGGCCATAGGAAATGATGGTGGAAACATTATGTAAAAAAAAAAGTTACCATCATCGCAAAAATAAATACACAAAATAGCACAATTGGTCAGATGCCCGTGAAACGTCCGCTATTCCCTCCAGCACCATTCTCGCATGAGGCGCTGGGGGAGATGGCCAGACATGGGAAGATGAACAGAGCAGTGCCTGTCACAGACAACAGACAGAGAGACAGGCACTTGAGAACTACTGTGACACCTTAAGCTCTCTGTGGGATGAAGGTTTGGCACTCATTGGCCTCTTACCAACAACAACTGAACATTCAATAAGATATGCAATAAATCTATGGTATATCAAATGTCTAACTGGGCCTAGAATGAAACCTAGAAACACATCACTTTAATGATTAGAATATTATGTCTATAATATTTTTTATGTACTGTTTATGCAATGTTTGGCTTTTGTTATGTATCTGGAATGATTATGAGAATGTCAGTGTGTGGCGGGGACTGCTACTGTCCAACACACAGCTGGTGATAAGAGTTTATATTAATTGCATTCCATTGGTCTCAATTGCTTTCATGTGCTTCAAAGGAGATGAAGCATGTGGTAAATGTCCCAGGATCACTTTCCTTTCTTTGCTTTTGTTTCTCTCCTAAGAAAATTGATTTACTATTCATAGTATGTCCACCGGGGAGGGAGTCATTCAGAACATTGGAACAACTCTCCATAGACTCCTGTGAGAAAACCCAAGCTCAGCATATATATTTATGAATCATAATGTCAAAGTTAAATCCTGACCATTGATCACTATGGGTCAGATAGAGTTGCTTTCACAGAATGTCTCTACTTGAATGCTGCTCAGCCTCCAGACTGGCCCTCTCACATTCAACCCCACGTTGTGACATCATTCCAGGCTGTGATTGCCTCCTGTAGCTGAGGGACGGCAACCATGTCCAGTTCACGCATGTCAGGAATACTTTAGTCAACCACTCCTACACCACTCTATTTAAAACCAGTGTAATCGGTCCATTTCATCCCTTCTCTTCAACTCTGTCTCTCTTGTCAGATCTTTGGGGAGACAGAGCCGGTGCGGATGACATCGGAGGGCTCAGACTGTCGATGTAAGTGCATCATGAGGCCACTGAGCAAGGATGCGTGCCAGCATCTGAGGAGCGGAAAAGCACGGGTGGAGGACTTCTACACGGTGGAGACCGTCAGCTCTGGATCGGACTGCAAGTGTTCCTGCACAGCCCCTCCCTCCTCCCTCAACCCCTGCGAGAACGAGTGGAAGATGGAGAAGCTGAAGAAACAGGCCCCAGAGCTTCTCAAGGTGACGGGAGGTGCAGCAGTAACAGACACTAACTGTAACTTGGTGGCAAAATAACCTTATAACTGTAAATGTTAGTAGTAAAATCAGGTAATTGACTGTGTAAAGACAGTGACCAGAGACCCTGATTACATGTGTGTGGTTTGATCCTGAAGATACAGTATACGTAACCATGGGAGAAGCAGAAACAGGATATGATGTGTAATTGTTCAAATGAAAGCTTCAAGCTGTCCCAGGTTGTTACACAGACAGTTCACTATGACATCACTGGATTGTCTGTCTGATATCCATCTGCTAATAACATCTCAGCACCTCTGAGGACCTTCATATCTGAAGCACACATTCCTTTTTCACTGGCAGTGAGAGGAGAGGAGGCACGCTATGTAGCATATGAACAGAACAACCAGAACCAGATGTGTGATCTGACTGGATTTAGGCCTTCTGCACTCTTTTAGGGTCCTTACTACTGAATAGTGTCAGGTATATAGGAGTAAAAAAAAAAGAATACTGGAAGAGATGGCGACCCGCACACTGTCAAAAACTGAGGCTTGAATGAAAAATAAACATGTTTATTAGAACATCACTGTGCCCCCAAAAACAATGATAGTGCAAGAATTTGCATAATGGAAAGGTGAAAACAAAACACAAACGTTTCGGCCCCAGGCCATCCTCAGTGGATTTAGACTTAGCCATAGATTAAGCCTGGTTGTTGTTTCGTGTTAATACTCTCCTCTGTGCTGTGGGTGTGCAGCTCCATTCCATGGTGGACCTACTGGAGGGGACGCTGTACAGTCTGGACCTCATGAAGGTTCACTCCTACATCAATAAGGTGGTCTCCCAGATGAACACACTAGAGGAGGTAAGCACAACAACAAAAAACGTCCTGGTATAGTGGAACAAGTGGCACAATAACTAGGACATAAAACAACAACCAGGGTACACTAGGTTCGCATGCCTTTCTACATACTGTGTTTGAGTGTATTTGGGATCTTTCCAAGGGTTCTAAGCTGTTAAAGCTGTCTACGGTCCTTTATGGAGACAGAGCTGATTAAATGGTTTGTGATTGGATACTAGTAATCCCCCCCCCCCCCCCTAAACTGCATGGCTACAGTAACCCTACAGTTATTCACTTCTCTAACAGGAAAAGATGTACTAGAATGGGGTTAGAGATTTGTGTGATTGGCTCCGCCAGAGAACGAGTCACACAAAGTAACGTTTTAATAATCTATATACAAAAGGGTTCCTTTCTGGTTAGAGTTATTTGCACATTTGTACAATGGACTGGTCTGAGTCTTAGAACACTTCTGTTTCTCCAGACAATCAAGACCAACCTGACTCGGGACAATGAGTTTGTAAGGGACAGCATGATAACTCTGACAAACCAGTTTAAGAGGTATGAAAACTACTCAAACATCATGATGAGCATCAAGAAGGAGATATCCAGCCTGGGGCTGCAGCTACTGCAGAAAGACCAAACAGAGACCAAAGCTCAGGTAAGTGTGTCTCAAACAAACACACACACACACACACACACACACACACACACAAGCTTGCTCACAAATTACACATCAAACACACACAAACGTTCACATGCCCACACAGACGCACCGTAAATCACAGGCTTGAATGTTAATGTTTACAGGACACCAATGATGAGAAAACCAAAGAGACCGTAAAAAAACCTAACAAAAAGTCCCCTGCATCTAAGCCCCCTCCCAAGCCGCCCAAGGAAAAGGTTGTAAAACCCAAGAAAGAGAGCACCAAACCTGGGAAGCCCATCAAGCCTGACCCCACAGCCAAGGCCAAGGTGGCAGGGCACCAGCCGGGGGTAGTGAGGGGCATCACATACTACAAAGCAGCCAAGGTGGATGGGGACGGGCATGTCACAGGCGGTAAAGGTGAGAGAAAAGGGGCTGATACAGGGGGAGAGTTTGACCACTCTCTCTCTCCCAGCCCAGTGTGTATGTAGCCCCCTCACCCCTTAAGACAACATTAGAATGTGACTTCAGCTGAGTTAGCAGAGCTCAGCCAGCCTGTATGAGATCATTTATATGCTGTCCTAATGTGCTCAGACCCTATTGTGATTGTTATAAACTAAACCAATTCAAATGTAAGTTATACTCTTTGGGGGGGGGGGGGGGGGGGGGGTCTTCATTACATAATGCAGGATCTGCATTGCACAAGACTGATCTGGAGTCCCATAGAGCGGCACACAATTGGCCCAGCGTCGTCCGGGTTAGAGGAGGGTTTGGCCGGGGTAGGCCGTCATTATAAAATGAGAATTTGTTCTTAACTGACATGCCTAGCTAAATTTAAAATAATATTTCATATTCCCAACGGAGACAGATATTGTACATTCTATTTCTGTATAGATCAAGCCATTTAGATTTGAGTGAAAGATGATGTTCTCGCACTGGTGTGATAAAAGAGTGTAAATCTTCCTGCTACATGTATACTCTTGGCAGCTCTGCTAGAGGAAGTAAAACAGTGAATCCTTCATCTTGTAGATCACCAGATCCTCAGGACAAGACGTATCCTGCTGTTGTTTTTTAAAAAAAGCAGGGCTTGGGCCATTGGAGGATCACATTGCTTGTGTGCATTCAGCGAGCATTTTTTGTATTGACATAATACATCGAGCTAATGGAATGCTGTTTCAATAACATTGCCACATCCAGGACATGCCCCAGCTTCACGCCTAGCACACAATGTGTGGGAGAACCTCATCACTGTGCAGATGAAAGCTGATAAAACATTTCCTGACTCCTTAAAATCCTCTTTAAGTTTACAAGAAGAAAGAAGGACCAAGGCACTCTTCATATAATTAATAAAAATGCCTTTATTTGTATAGCATGTTCAATGGAACAACGATTTTAAAAGTCTGAAGCGTTTTGGCTGCATGGCTTTCATCAGGGAGTACAAAGATATGATGATACAATGTCTTCTTTTAAACAAAGCATTTTCCAATCAACCCTGATTGAAGAGGGAGTGGCTACAGAATAGTTAATACTCAATACCAAACAAACCGAGAACATTCCCAGAACATTAGCTAAGATTCCCATTAATCTCTAGTTAGAGTTTTACGTCCCCAAAACATTTTATAATGTAATAAATACCTTTGGTTTGTTCTCCTTGTTCTGCACAACACCACAGAACATTCACCAAAAGTTCTCATTAGTTTTCCAGGTAATGTAATAACACAATGTACAAGTAACGTTTTCCCAGCAAACCAAAGTTGGTTCTGTGAAAGTTCCCAGAACGTTGGTTAGGTTGTTGCTAGCCTCTGCCGAGTCCAACTAGATGTTCTGGTTTTCAGGGGAAATGGAAAGAGAGCCTTCTGCTTTTGGACATTAACAAGGCGACACACCATCTTAAAACCTTTTACTGCCGTGGGTTAAATCAGGGTCACACAGTGTTTCTTGGTAGTCTTAAACAAATCTACTTTGAAACAAAATTATACACCTCACACACATGGTTGCGAAAATAAAAAAAATATGCTCAGTTGTGATGACATTCATTCAATGTTGAAGTTAGGTTGCACAGGACATTCCCTTAATTTTACAAGAATATTCTTGTGATATTCACAAAGGTTGCACAGAACATTCCCACAATGTTGCATAATGTTCCACAATTTCCAAATAAGTCTGTTTTTATGACGTTCATAGTATATTTGTTTTAGGTTTAACATAATTTTCCATTGATGTTCACGCAACATACAGTACCAGTCAAAAGTTTGGACACACCCACTCATTCAATGGTTTTTCTTTATTTGTAGAATAATAGTGAAGACATTGAGAGAATGTCAAGCGTGTGCAAAGCTGTCAAGGCAAAGGGTGGCTACTTTGAAGAATCCCAAATATAAAATATATTTTGATTTGTTTAACACTTTTTTTGGTCTTCAGAACATTTCTAGAACATGCTATATTTAAGCTTTACCTAATATTACCACTACATTCTCAGCATGCAAATGTGTAGCTCCTTAAAGCAGATTGGAATACATCCCAGTATGTTTCTCTACAGATTTAATGGCAATTTGCATTTGAGGACTGCATTTTAATTTAGAGCACATTGGAACAGCCTTCAATCATACAGTACAAACACAGTACAAACATATCTTTACACTTCATACACTGAAAATATGCACATGTGGTGTTTGAACCAGCAATGTTTGGTTCCCAAGTCAGGTTTTTTATCTTCTGCCACACCAGGGAAGCTCTCTTACGCCTTCTTTTTTCAGTGTGGCAGTATGGTCAATCAGGAATTCCATTCTTCCTTTTTAGCCTTCTTACACATAACTAACCCAGGGATATACCCGATAACTGAGTTATTCACCATCACCTCACCCATCCTCTTTATATACGGCATACTGCTGGGCCCATATTTACAAGGTATCCAAAACTATGAGTGCTCATCTAGGATCAGTTTTGCTTTTCAGATCATGAACAATAAGAGAGGGGGGGGGGGGCCATGTCAAGCGACTCAAAGTAGGAATTGTATTGGGTGTCTTTTTAAAAGTTGAACAGTCCATTTTTTGCACAATGTTTTATTTTTACAGTTAGTCTAAATTCTGCATTTCTGGCTAGATTAAAAAATCTGGATGAAATAAATACATCATCTCTTTTAGTAGAGTGTATCTGAGCCTCAATTTCACCGTTTTCTTCAAAAGAAACATGGTTAAAGAATATGTGGGATTGAATCTGCAATCCTAAAATCAGCAACCAGATCATTAACCCTCTGTGCCACCAGGAGATAACTGTGGCCTTTCAGGGTTTTTTCACTCTAATATGGTCAATCAGGAAACAGAACAAAATGTTTGAGTTATTCAAATATTCCCATCCTCTTCATATGCTGTGTACTTGTAACGCTGTAACGCGATTTCAGTCTTGGAGGAGTGTTTTCTGACTGATTCTGCATTTGGTTAATGATGTTTGTCCTGCATGAGACACTGTAGACACGGAAGCCTATTTCACTTACTCAAAATCCCCAGGATGAAGATAACTCAAGAAATCTGTCATTAATTTAAAAAAATTGCAGATTATGTTTTAGTTGCGCAATTTTACATCTACAGTGCAGTCGGAAAGTACTCCGAACCCTTCACCGTTTCCACATTTTGTTACCTTACAACCTTATTCTAAAATTGATTAAATTATTAACCCTCATCAATCTACACACAATACCCCATAATGATAAAGCGAAAACAGGTTTTTAGACATTTTGGCAAATGTATAAAAAAATAAAAAAACTGAAATACCTTATTTACATAAGTATTCAGACCCTTTGCTCTGAGACTCGAAATTGAGCTCGGGTGCATTCTGTTTCCATTGACTATCTAGATGTTACTTCAACTTGATTGGAGTCCACCAGTGGTAAATTCAATTGATTGTACAAGATTTGGAAGGGCATACACCTGTCTATATAAGGTTCCAGATTTGACAGTACACAGTGCACAGAACCAAGGATATGCATATTCTTGGTACCATTTGAAATAAAACACTCTGAAGTTTGTGTAAATGTGAATTGAATGTAGGAGAATATAACACAATAGATCTGGTTTAGATAATACAATGAAAAGAAACATGTTTTTTATTTTTATTGTTGTATCATCTTTAAAATGAACAAGATAAAACAAACATTCAGATACGATGATGGGGACAATTTCAGTGAAAAACATAAGAGGGCAATAGTACTTGTGCAACGTTTCAGAATGATAACTTCCAAAATGAGTGTGCTACATGACATTTATCAGGAAATCACCCAGGTGTCCCACACAAGTAGCCCAAATGTACCCAAGTGGCCAAATTGGTGAAGGTATACATTTTGAAACAAATAACTATATACAAAATACCAAAATGGTATTCTAACACCCCCCCCCCCAAAAAACAAATATACATTTACAAAATAACACTTTCAATATTTGGAAGACCCTCAGACCTCTACACAATATTATGCTGCTGATGTCAGGTGCCATAGCACATCCATGCCTGCAGAAATACATTTGGGCAGATGAACACCACTTGTGGCAGAAGCTGGATGAACCAGCTTCAGTGGGGGATGGACACCTTGGCACTGGGGGCTCCCATTCGAATTCAGTGTCACTATGAAAGAAAATGTTCAGTTAGAATAGTTTCACATATGAGCCCTGTATCAACAGGTATAATAAACAGATATATATAGAGTACAGGGAACATAAGGTTGAATATATTATTATAGACCTGCTAGATCTACTGTCTCATTTATATTATGACATTTCAGTTAGATCTACTGTCTCTATTATATTACAACAGACCAGCTGTATCTACTGTCTCCATTTCACTTTGGCCATTGTTGTGGTCCTGCCCTCCCCTCAACAGCCTCAAATAGGCTATTTCATTTCACAAATAATATTTTAGATTGTTAATTTCAAACAACGGCATTAGCATGAGAAGAACTTACCAGTCCAAAACGATGTCCTCTCCGTTCAAAAAATATTCCGCCATTTGGGAGTCGCTAAATTAATCGTCATCGATCAATTTCTTCTAAAATTGTGTTTACATTTGTATATCTAGACTTAGACCAAAACTTTACCAAAACAACGCTGTGCGCAACATGCGTTGCTCCTTCCGGTATGAAACTTCAATGGTGAATGACCCTCTTTACGCCAGAGTTTACTATATGGGTTGGTCTTCCAACACATAAACATTACATATTGCCGTTTACTTCAGCTCATTGGCTATCTACCCAGCTAGATTTCAAGACGATCAGTGGTCATTGGGTTAAAATACAGTCAATCAACGAAACAGCGGGCAAATCATTGGTGCACAATGATGTCATTACTTGTTGTCTTCAAATCGGTTTCTTTCAGTCAAAACGTCCCGCGAAATGACCATCAGGTTTGATTGCAATGAAACCAAACATGAATGGAAAATTCACGTTCTGTGTGTGTATTTACCCCGAGTGTGTCGTTGAAAATGTAATGAGACGGAATTCACGACACAAGCGGTTCACAAAATGTTTTGTGTTAGGCTATAAAAATGGATTTTATCAAACAATAGACCATTCATTGTGTAACAATGAGCATTGGGATTGCAAACAGAGGAAGATCGTCAAAGGTAAACTATTTATTTTATTGCCGTTTGTGATTTTGTTACGCCTGTGCTGGTTGAAATAGTTGTTTTTTATGGGGCTCTATCCTCAGATAATCGCATCGTATTCTTTCGCAGTAAATACTTTTTTAAATCTGACCATGCAGTTGGATTTCGAAACATGTGAGACACTTGTATTTTCATGAATGTTTAATATGACTATTTATGTAGCGATCACCGTAAGAAAAAACTGAATTTATGACCAAAATTATCCTATTTACACTTTGTATTCAATTGTATCACTAGAATAACTGTTTCAGACTTGAATTGATGCAACATAGAAAATAATCTGAGGGATTTGTTGCTTTTTAAAGGCAGTCGCTCTTTAAACCTTTCTAGGACAGGCGTTCCGCTAGCGGAACCCCTCGACAACATTCCTCCTGAAAAGGCAGCGCGCGAAATTCAAAAATATTAAAAGAAATGTGTATGTAACTTTCACACATTAAGTCCAAAACAGCAAATGAAAGATACACTTCTTGTTAATCTACCTATCGTGTCCGATTTCAAAAAGGCTTTACAACGAATGCACAACATATGAATATGTTAGGTTAATTAATCACTAACCTTTGATGATCTTCATCAGATGACACTCATAGGACATCATGTTACACAATACATGTATGTTTTGTTCGATAATGTGCATATTTATATCCAAAAATCTCAGTTTTCATGTTGCATTATGTGCAGTGATGTTTTGATTCCGAAACATCCGATGATTTTGATAAAAGATACAAGTGTTATTCACATAAATAAAGATAGACTTCTCCTTAATGCAACCCCTGTGTCAGTTTTCAAAAAAACTTTATGGAAAAAACATAATCTGAGAGAGAGCCCAATCCAGCCAAAGAAATATCCGCCATGTTGGAGTCAACAGAAGTTAGAAATAACATTATAAATATTCACTTACCTTTGATGATCTTCATCAGAAGGCACTCCCAGGAATCTCAGTTCTACAATAAATGACTGATTTGTTCCATAAAGTCCATAATTTATGTCCAAATAGCCACTTGTTGTTAGCGTCTTCAGCCCAGTAATCCATCTTCATGAGGCGTGAGCACTACGTCCAGACAAAAACTCGAAAAGTTCCATTACAGGTCATAGAAACATGTCAAACGATGTATGGAATCAATCTTTAGGATGTTTTTAACATAAATCATCAATAAGGTTCCAACCGGAGAATTCCATTGTCTGTAGAAAAGCACTGGAACGAGAGCTAACTCTGTCGGGACAGCTCGTCACGAGCTTGAGACACTCTGCCAGACCCATGACTCATTCAGATCTCATTCCCCCCACCTTTGTAGCAGAAGCCTGAAACAAGTTTCTAAAGACGGTGGACATCTAGTGGAAGCCTTAGGAAGTGCAACTTGACCCCATTGACACTGTATTTGGTAGGCCAAGCTTTGAAAATCTACAAACCTCAGATTTCCCATTTCCTGTTTGGATTTTTTCTCAGGTTTTCGCCTGCTATATGAGTTATGTTATACTCACAGACATCATTCAAACAGTTTTGGAAACGTCAGAGTGTTTTATATCCAATACTAATAATAATATGCATATATTAGCATCTGGGACAGAGTAGGAGGCAATTCACTCTGGGCATGCTATTCATCCAAAAGTGAAAATGCTGCCCCCTATCCCAAACAGGTTTTAAGGAGCTAAACATTTGTTTTCTGAGAATGTTGTGGTAATATCAGGTCAAAACATTGTATGAATGTCATCACACTTTTGTGTTTTGGGAACCTATCTCTTGTAATGTACCCACACTATTCCCACAACCTAATTAAATGTTCTGGGAACCTATAAAGAACTCAGAAATTATTTTTTGTTAACATTCTTGCAACATCAAAGGTTTTGTGCACCCAGATAGAAACATTATCTGAATGTCAGCCTAACTGGACGGTTTAAGTGTTTTCGGAATCTCTTGTTATATGCCCACAATGTTCCTACAACCTAAAGAAACATTCTGGGACCATTTAAAGAACAGATTAAATGTGTTCTAAGAACGTTCTAGTAACATCAGGCGAATGTTTTATACAAACATTTTATAATCATCAGCACGTCTGGAAATGTTTTTGTGTCATGAGAACATTTGCTACAACCTAACGAATGTTCTAGGAACCAATTTTGGTTTGCTGGGTAACTCTAGTTGAATGGATAGGTATGCTAGGTTTGCTCAAGGTTCAGATGCACATATGCTGTTAGATCATGTGTTCTGCCATGCCTAGCCGTTTAGCCATACTTTGGTGAGTCCAGCCACCTTTGTCAATCCAGTGAAGCGAATCAGCTTACTTTCCATAATCTCTCACAAAGAACAGGAGGGCCTTTTTTTCAAAGGTGAATTGCATCTATTAGATAAAAGACAATGTGGCTTTTCTTTCACCACAACAATACCTGTGATTTTGACTCTAGAGACCCACAGCACATTATCTTATCTATGCCTGCCTCCTGATTCCTAAGGCTTTCCCTGACTCTATCTTGCTGTAAAGCCTTTAACAGATACATGTGGTCAGGTAGTGTGCACTGAGGTTCAGAGAGTGAGTGTTGTGCAGATGCGCTGCTTATGTAGCAGGGAGAGGCGTTTTATCTCACATGTGTCTAGCAGCACAGGAAGTGAGAGTAGGCTAGGGTAGAACAGGATAGGACAGGATAGGATTAACTTTAATGTTCCAATGGGAAAATTGTCTTAGACACACAGTACTGCTGTATACAAAATAAACACTGCACATTACACACTCAACATAATACATACATTGCACTTTACTCTTAGCATGATACACTTCTCATATAGCCACATACATAATACTTTGCCTATTCACTTATTCTGTCAGTGGTGTACTAACACACTTTACATATTGCTGTTCAGGTATTTGATGGACATGGGAATGAAGGAGTGTTTATACCTGTTCAGCTTACACATGAGGACCCTATAGCGTCTACTTGAGGGGAGGAGCGGATATTCAGAGTATAGTACATGGGAGGGATCTGAAATCATTTTCTCTGTTTGTCTGTTCAGAAATAATGTTGTTTCACACCCATGACCTTCATGGCAGTTTGTATCAGGCGGGAAATTTGGGATTTCAGTTAGACTGATACATTTCCAGTAATATGAGTAACAGAGGCGAGCAGACTCAGCCTGGCCCTCTCCTCCTGGTACTGTCCTCTGTTCAGAAATAGTGTTGCCTCACACCCATGACCTTCATGGCAGTTTGTATCAGGCGGGAAATTTGGGATTTCAGTTAGACTGATACATTTCCAGTAATATGAGTAACAGAGGCGAGCAGGCTCAGCCTGGCCCTCTCCTCCTGGTACTGTCCTCTGTTCTGCTATTCTCTCTCCATGGCCAAGGATAAGAAAATGTCATGTGAGGACTGTGGAATTCTGAATCCAAACAGGCAGAGGCAGAGGTTAGCGGGACCGACTTGGTTACAGAGGAGGGGACAGAGAAAGTGAGAGGAAGCTGGCATGCTCTGTGTGCTGCATAACTAATGCATTCCCCTTTGATGTGGCCCCCGGGAAATCTCTGGTACTGTACAGTGTCTGTCTCTCTGACATAGGTCTCAAAAGCAGCTCATACAGGGCCTGTGGCTCTGAGGCTCTATTTTAGTCAGTTCATTCTAATGAAATCTCGTGAAGACAAGGCCCCTCCAGAGTTTGATTTTGAGTAACTAAATTCCAGGGCCTGCTTTCCAATACTTCATCCCTTTATCCTCAGACAACTCTGCCAAGACTCAAACCGTCCAACACGTCAAAGAGACACACTCGGAGGACGGAGGCGCTGAAATCATCTTGGAAACCATAAAGGGAACCACAGCTGACTCGACAACCACCACAGAAACTGTGGTCACTACCACGACAACAATGGCAGCAACAACAACAACAGCCAGTACCACAATGCCATCTACTACCACCACCACCACCACCACCAGTGCAGCAGCAGTAGAGAGGCTAGACAGACCAGCTCCCACCATCATGCTCTTCCTGGACAACTCAGACAACAACAGTCGACCAATCCTACACAGAGCAGGTAGCCTGACCAACACAATACCCTACGGTACACTACACTACACCCTTTATCAACTGAATGTGCTCATTTACAGCAATACTGACAGTCAATGCTATGACTCTGTTCAGTTCAGTAACAGATAAGCATGTAACGTTTAGCTGCCAGAATATGTGTGACTGTGAAATTGGATGATTGGAAACTCATGCAGGCCGTTATTTATCCAGTTTTTCTGGTAGTTTTTGTGTTGACTGTTTTGAGCTGTACTTGGCAGGGAAGATCCTAGACTGTGAGGGGACCCTGGCGTCTATCGAGCTACCAGAGAAGCAGCACAGCTATGGGAGGAATGAGGGAGCATGGATGAAGGATCCTCTGGCAAAGGACTCCAAGATCTACGTCACTAATTATTACTATGGCAACAACCTGGTGGAGTTCCGAAACCTGGACAACTTCAAGCAAGGTGGGCATGGCATAGAGAGATACATATTATAGACCAGGGTTCCCCAACTAGCAGCCTGGGTATTTATTTGAATTGTTGGACATAAGACTGTAAAAACACCAGCAAATCAGCAACAAGTGATTTTAATTTTGGAAATCTGTTCCAAAGTATTCTCATGCAAAATAGAGAGATACAGTTGAAGTCAGAAGTTTACATACACCTTAGCCAAATACATTTAAACTCAGTTTTTCACAATTCCTGACATTTAATCCTAGTAAAAAAATAATCTCTGTCTTAGGTCAGATAGGATCACCACTGTATTTTACGAATGTTTAATGTCAGAATAATTGTAGAGAGAATGATTTATTTCAGCCTTTATTTCCTTCATCATGTTCCCAGTGGGTCAGATGTTTACACACACTCAATTCGTATTTGGTAGCATTGCCTTTAAATTGTTTAACTTGGGTCAAGTGTTTCGGGTAGCCTTCCACAGCTTCCCACAATAAGTTGGGTGAATTTTGGCCCATTCCTCCTGACAGAGCTCGTGTAACCGAGACAGGTTTGTAAGGCCTCCTTGCTCACACTTTTTCAGTTCTGCCCACACATTTTCTATAGGATTGAGGTCAGGGCTTTGTGATGGCCACTCAAAAACCTTGACTTTGTTGTCCTTAAGCCATTTTGCCACAACTTTGGAAGTATGCTTGGGGTCATTGTCCATTTGGAAGACCCATTTGCGACCAAGCTTTAACTTCCTGACTGATGCTCCCTCCCCTCAGACTGACCATCAGATGCAGGCCATCAGTCCAGTAAAACAATATGCAAATAATTATGCCTCACAGGTAATACAACAAATGATATATTACCAGTGTTATCATATGCCTAACATTTTTTAAATATAATTTTAAAATGGTCTGAGAAGAACAACATTGGCAGGACAATTCAAGCGTAGCCAATATGCAGTGATAATGTATTGGGCCTATAGCCTACTGCACAAAGCTAATTGCAACATAACTGTTTTTAATTGGTTAGTGTTGCATAGACTTACGTTTTTTAAGTCCTTTTTTGTCTGAGTGGTAGATCTCGGCATGCATTTTGACTCAAAGTGATCTTGACGCAGCTTGAGACTCAAACTCCAGGTTTTAGTTGTCATACTGTGCTTTTCATTCCACACACAAAGTTCCTAAAACAGCTGGGTGGGAAAAATCCACCCCTTCTTGCACTAGTAATTGGAGAGAGAAATAAGATTACTCCTCTTAACTGACTGGGTAAAATTATCTTTCTCACAGGACTGGCCTGGTTGATTTAGAGGTGTTAGGACAATGTTTTTTGAAACTCACTAACATCTTGCAAAGCGTACAGAGATTTTGCACTGATATCCATAAGGGTGGTGAGTTCACAGCAGCGTGCGGATGGCTAGGTATCTCTGTGAGTGGCTGTGATCTCTGCTTAGGCAGGGCTGGCCTCTCATTTGAACTGGCCATAGCTGAGGGATTAGAGGCATGGGCTGGCCTCGGGGGGGAAAAGTGCTGTGCTATGGGGTTGTTTTTGTCCTTCGCTGCAGCTTCATTCATTATCTAAATCACACTTCCTGAGGTGGAAATGTAAGAGAGCAGATGTGACCAGATATGAGTGTAACCCTAATAACAGAACATCTGTTTGGACAGCAGGGAGTGGGATAATAAAACAGAAACTAGTCCGTCTCTCATGTGAAACAATTGTATAAACTGTTATGGAACTATTAAAATGTTTGTGTGTGTGACACCTGTGAAACCCAGAATGATTTGATTTATTCTTAATTTTACATGATGTTGGCATAATGTCTGGGGGGGGGGCAACATGGTATGTAGTTAGCGCTCGCTAAACATGTATATATTTGGTCCTGTTAGGTCGTTGGAGCAACCTCTTCAAACTGCCTTACAACTGGATCGGCACAGGCCATGTGGTGTACAACGGAGCATTTTACTACAACAGAGCTTTCACCAAAAACATAATTAAGTACGACCTAAGGATGCGTTACGTGGCTGCCTGGACCCTCCTGCATGACGTGGTTTACGAGGACACCACCCCTTGGAAGTGGAGAGGCCACTCGGACATTGACTTTGCCGTGGACGAGAGTGGACTGTGGGTGATCTACCCTGCCACGGACTATGACTACTCTCAGCAGGAGGTGATCGTCATCAGTAAGCTAGACCCTGGGGATCTGTCCATGAAGAAGGAGACAACTTGGAGGACGGGCCTGAAGAGAAACTCCTACGGGAACTGCTTCATCATCTGTGGGGTGCTGTACGCTGTGGACGTCTACAACCAGAAGGAAGGGGAGGTGAACTATGCCTACGACACCCACACCAACTCAGAGGCTATCCCTCGTCTGCCCTTTACCAACGAATACGCCTACACCACCCAGATCGACTACAATCCCAAGGAGAAGGTCCTGTACGCCTGGGACAATGGACACCAGATCACATATAACATACACTTTGTTGACCAATGAGCACAGGGGTTTTGCGCTCAGGTAAAGTATAGGCCATCAGCACTATGACAAGTTCACTATCCCCATAGAGATAAGAGAGATGCTCAGTAATTGATGCGGTAAAGAGGTCAATGGAACGTAGACCGCGGGGGATAGGAGAAGGATGCCAGATTGGGGCACATTCAAATCTGATCTAATGAAGTGGATATTCATTATCATAGATGTATTGTAACAGCCCTACAATGTGGTTACTAAAGTCCAATTTTGATATATTTGGCTGTTTTTGCTGCATACCATTTAGAAGTAGTCCCTGTTCAGGTTTAGAAGAAGTAACTGCTAAATGGTAACTCCCGTTCGTATAAGCTGGTAGCGTAGCTAGCACTGAGAAATCTGTGGCGATAGTCAATGTTGTTTTTAACTGTAATGCAGTTCATTGGTGATTATGACATGAACAAGTGTTGGGGTTGACATCCATACAGCATTATACTCTGATTTTCACCTCAACATATTGTGAAATACACATATAAACAAAAGCCTAAATGTAGGTTAATTTTAATGGGGGGGCAGTGAGGAGATTCGGATCTTTCCCCCCCGAGCGTTTCCATGGCATTTCCATTGTATTGGTCAAGTTCCATTGACCTCTTTACCGGATCTATGGACAGTCCAGCAGCGCCCATATTAGATTCAACAGCCAACATTCCTCTTTCAATGCATACTAACCAATACACTTGACAGCATACCATGCGTCCCGTACTCAACAAGGTTCCTGGTCAATGTGGACTCTATATTGGGATGCTATTGTAAATCACGAACGGCTCATATATTCCACCCATTTGATTTTTATGGCCCATCAAACTCTTATCCTGTCACCTAGCACTATGATCATCTGTAATTGTCATTTCAGGCCTATTGACGATGTTTGTTTTTAAACTTGTATAAATGTTGCTGCGTACTGTAGTGTTAACTGTTAAAATTGTTTCTTTCAGTGAGGACGAGGGATGCTTTGAGTATAGAGTACCAGTCAAAAGTTTTGAGTTTTTATATATTTTTACTTTTTTCTACCTTGTAGAATAATAGTCAAGACATCGAAACTATGAAATAACACATATGGAATCATGTAGTAACCAAAAAAGTGTGAAACAAATCTAAATATATTTTATATTTGAGATTCTTCAAAGTAGCCACCCATTGCCTTGACAGCTTTGCACACTCTTGGCATTCTCTCAACCAGCTTCATGAGGTCACCTGGAATGCATTTCAATTATTATTCTTTTTTTTTTTTTACCTTTATTTAACTTAAGAACAAATTCTTATTTTCAATGACGGCCTAGGAACAGTGAAATAACTGCCTTGTTCAGGGACAGAAGGACAGATTTTTACCGTGTCAGCTCGGGGATTCGATATTGCAACCTGCCGGTTACTAGTCCAACGCTCAAACCACTAGGCTACCTGCAAGTGTGCCTTGTTAAAAGTTAATTTGTGGAATTTCTTTCCTTCTTAATGCGTTTGAGCCAATCAGTTGTGACAAGATAGGGGTGGTATACAGAAGATAGCCCTATTTGGTAAAAGACCAAGTCCATATTATGGCAAGAACAGCTCAAATAAGCAAAGAGAAATGACAGTCCATCATTACTTTAAGACATGAAGGTCAGTCAACCCAGAAAATGTCAAGAACTTTGAAAGTTTCTTCAAGTGCAGTCATAAAAACCATCAAGTGTTATGATGAAACTGACTCTCATTAGGACCGCCACAGGAACAGAAGACCCAGTTACCTCTGCTGCAGAGGATAAGTTCATTAGAGTTAACTGCACCTCAGATTGCAGCCCAAATAAATGCTTCACAGCGTTCAAGTAATAGTCACATCTCAACATCAACTGTTCAGAGGAGACTGCATGAATCAGGCCTTCATGGTTGAAATGCTGAAAAGAAAACTACTAAAGGACACCAATAAGAAGAAGAGACTTACCTGATCCAAGAAACACTAGCAAAGGTCATTAGACCGGTGGAAATCTGTCCTTTGGTCTGATGAGTCCAAATTTGAGATTTTTGGTTCCAACCGCCGTGTCTTTGTGAGACGCAGAGTAGGTGAGCGGATGATCTGCGCATCTGTGGTTCCCACTGTGAAGCATGAAGGAGGAAGTGTGATGGTGTGGGGTGCTTTGCTGGTGACACTGTCAGTGATTTATTTAGAATTCAAGGCACACTTAACCAGTATGGCTACCACAGCATTCTGCAGCAATACGCCATTCCATCTGGTTTGCGCTTAGTGGGAGTATCATTTGTTTTTCAACAGGACAATGACCCAACATACCTCCAGGATGTATAACCACCCGACCTCAACCCAATTGAGATGGTTTAGGATGAGTTGGACCGCAGACTGAAGGAAAAGCAGCCAACAAGTGCTCAGCATATGTGGGAATCTCCTTCAAGACTGTTGGAAAAAGCATTCCAGGTGAGGCTGGTTGAGAGAATGCCAAGAGTGTGCAAAGCTTTCATCAAGGCAAAGGGTGGCTACTGAAGAGTTTGAAGAGTTCCCACATGTTTAACACTTTTTTACTTACTACATATGTGTTATTTCATAGTTTTGAAGTTTTCACTATTATTCTACAATGTATAAAATAGTAAGAATAAAGTAAAACCCTTGAATTAGTAGGTGTGTTCAAACTTTTGGCTGGTACTGTATATGAACTCACAAAAACAATATACACGAGTTTCTAAACTGAAGATTTTGTATTCACTTGTAATTTTCCAGAAATGTATACTTCATATCTCCATTGTTGTTGCTTTGCATACATTTTGTATAAAGTTATATGTTAATTTTTTTGTTTGAATGAAAACTATACGGTTGTTGCTGCTAGTAACATTTTCACGGTCACTACATCTGTCATCATCATTTTGGCGTATTTGTAAACCATTACTTCATAGGAAATTAACTGTCATTGAGGTCAATTATGTAAATGCATACAGATGTACAGTACCGTCTTCTAAAGGAATTATAATCCATGAACCTCTGACAGTTTCTGATCTATGATGAGTCATAAATGATTGTACCTGCATGGAGTGCATGTACTGCCATTATGAAGAGTTATGAAGACCACTAATTCAAATAAAGTTTTGCATAAATATCTTTTGAGCATTTTACTATCATATTTGATTTATTTCTTTAAAGACTAATAGGTATTTTGAATCTATTTTGATGGTTTGGTGAAGTTTACACAGAAATGTGCATGACTAATTACAGCACTGCAATTTGTTATTCGTGATGTCACAGTCTTTCATACACAATTTTTGACAGAAAGGATTTTAATTTGGAAATGTTATAAACTCAGCAAAAAAAAGAAAAGTCCTCTCACTGTCAACTTCGTTTATTTTCAGCAAAATTAACATGTGTTAATATTTGTATGAACATAACAAGATTCAACAACTGAGACATAAACTGAACAAGTTCCACAGGCGTGTGGCTAACAGAAATTGAATAAAGTGTCCCTGAACAAAGGGGGGCGGTCATAATTAAAAGTAACAGTCAGTATCTGGTGCGGCCACCAGCTGCATTAAGTACTGCAGTGCATTTCTACCTCATGGACTGCACCAGATTTGCCAGTTCTTGCTGTGAGATGTTACCCCTCTCTTCCACCAAGGCATCTGCAAGTTCCGGGACATTTCTGGGGGGAATGGCCCTAGCGCTCACCCTCCGATCTAACAGGTCCCAGACGTGCTCAATGGGATTGAGATCCGGGCTCTTCGCTGGCCATGGCAGAACACTGACATTCCTGTCTTGCAGGAAATCACACACAGAACGAGCAGTATGGCTGGTGGCATTGTCATGCTGGAGGGTCATGTCAGGATGAGCCTGCAGGAAGGGTACCACATGAGGGAGGAGGATGTTTTCCCTGTAATGCACAGCGTTGAGATTGCCTGCAATGACAACAAGCTCAGTCCAATGATGCTGTGACACACCACCCCAGACCACAACGGACCCTCCACCTCCAAATCGATCCCACTCCAGAGTACAGGCCTCAGTGTAACGCTCATTCCTTCAACGATAAACCAAATCCGACCAACACCCCTGGTGAGACAAAACCGTGACTCATCATTGAAGAGCACTTTTTGCCTGCCCTGTCTGGTCCAGCGATGGTGGCTTTGTGCCCATAGGCTACGTTGTTGCCGGTGATGTCTGGTGAGGACCTGCCCTACAACAGGCCTACAAGCCCTCAGTCCAGCCTCTCTCAGCCTATTGCAGTCTGAGCACTGATGGAGGGATTGTGCGTTCCTGGTGTAACTCGGGCAGTTGTTGTTGCCATCCTGTACCTCTCCCGCAGGTGTGATGTTCGGATGTACCGATCCTGTGCAGGTGTTGTTACACGTGGTCTGCCACTGCGAGGACAATCAGCTGTCCGTCCTGTCTCCCTGTAGCACTGTCTTAGGCGTCCGGATATTGCAATTTATTGCCCTGGCCACATCTGCAGTCCTCATGCCTCCTTGCAGCATGCCTAAGGCATGTTCACGCAGATGAGCAGGGACCCTGGGCATCTTTCTTTTGGTGTTTTTCATAGTCAGAAGAAAGGCCACTTTAGTGTCCTAAGTTTTCAAAACTGTGACCTTAATTGCCTACTGTCTGTAAGCTGCTAGTGTCTTAACGACAGTTCCAAAGGTGCATGTTCATTAATTGTTTATGGTTCATTGAACAAGCTTGGGAAACAGTGTTTAAACCCTTTACAATGAAGATCTGTTATTTGTATTTTTACGAATTATCTTTGAAAGACAGGGTCCTGAAAAAGGAACGTTTCTTTTTTTGCTGAGTTTATTACTATGCACAACCTGTTGTGCTTGTCTCTGTGCTATGGATGACATAAAAAAATCAGCTTTTAAATATTGCTGTGAGAAGTGCAAATGTGCACAGGCAGACCCAGTGGATGCCATGGGGAGCAGGACTTTCACTGCCCAGTGTTATGTGTTGACAGGACGCAGTTGAATGACTCAATGATTCCTCTTGAGTTTTTGTGTGTGTGGTTAACTCTCCCTGAATAGCACCACAAACTCACTCTCATGAGTTGTGTTTTGTTCCAGGACAAAGGTCACTCGGCTGTGCTTGATTGGAAGTCCAAGTGCACTAAAGGAGCCGGCCTGCCCTGAGGTCACGGTAACAAGGGTTGGGCAGGATGATTGGCTGGCTCGGGATGTGAAATTCTTCAACTTTAGCTCTGAGCTCTGAGCCAGGCAATGCTGGAGGGAGGAGTGGAAATGGAGCATGAGATAAATGTATAAGGGGTGTGGTCCTCTCATGTGGTCCTCATTTGGGAACATGAAACACCCCCTCAGCAACGCTATTTAAAGTACAGCTTTGCACACAATGTTGGAATTTTCGTCGCCTAATACAACTAATACTTCCATCGCGAGATTGAGAGGTACACATTTCTGTGTAATGAACTCTGTTTTATGGTTTTGTTAATGGCTGATTTCTAGCTAACTCCAACGGTACAGTGAGATGCTAACATGTTGTTGTCATGCAACAGGAGACAACGATGGTCAGTCAAAGTTTTGTAATGAGGAACAGTGAGAATTCACATGACTCAGGGTGCTGAGGTCCCATTGTCTAACACGAAAGCTCTCCTGTTACTCAAAGTGATCCTGTTCACATCAACAGGGCCTCCTGCTCCGGTGATGACCCTAGAGCTTAAGTGTCACAGGACCGGAGATCACCTGAGTCGGCTGTTGATCAAAGCAGCGGATGTATAGCTTTATTTACACAGACAGGAATGGATTGGGTTAATGTTGAGAGAGCTTGTCCTCCAAGACCCTCTACAAGGCCTTTTTTCAATGATGATGTCATACACACCCGCTATAGAGACCTTTGCATGTTCTCCACGCATCTGTAGCTCCACACCCTATTCCAAACGAGTGCGCAGAGACCTCTCGGTATATTAGTCTCATTATGGACACATAGTAAATGCACATCTCCAGCCATGAAAACCCCAGAGTCACTGAGCTCTGAAACATGAACAGAGAAAATGACATGATGATTGACGGGTCAGATATGTTGTGATCTGTAGCAAATCATATGGCCAGAGATTTTTCTGGCACATAAACTTTACGTGAGGTGGACAAGAACAATTCATATGCCGTTCAAAAAAATCAGGTGGGAGAGCAAAGAATCTGAGGATGAGATCATCCAAGAACTACTATAGACATTAGATCTCAATGAGAGACATTGAACAGAACACTGCACGCAAAACACATTGTAGAGTTTTATAAGCGCCGCAACATGGTATCCATTCCACGTAAATGATTAAGTTCTGAGTAAATATTTTAATTCCTAGTGATAACACATTGCTAACACATTCCACCAGTGCCGACTAAATGAAATGTGTTGAGGAAACAGAGCTCATGAAAGCTTATGCTAGTCCAGAACAATATGTGCAGCCTCAACATGACTTTAATTAAGATCCCACAGGCTATTTCCTGCAGCCAGTCAGTCACTTGAAAAGCAGTTGATTGAGCAGGATGTAGGGAGCAGGACTGGGACAGTGAACTATGAGCGCAGGCCAAAGCCTTTTATAATGAGGAAGGTGAATGGCACTCATGATTAGCTGTCTTGTCGTCAAACCTGTAGGCTTTATTAGCTCTAATGTGCAAGACATGGCCCAGAGGTCTCATACTCAATAACTATCCAATTAAAGGTATTAAGTGCCTTCCCCTTCACTTGTCTGTGGGAGTTGGCACACATTCAGTTATGTCCCATGCTAGTTTTAGAGGGGGCTTTCCTACAGTCTAGCCTAGTGGTCTAAAGAGAGCACTAAGGGAAGCCATTGTATCAGACACAATGGAGTCTTTGGAGATTATCAAGGAGGAGTGGTTGTGTCGGGACCTTGGCAACACATATTGTAGCAGAGCGTCAGCCTCAGGCACAGAGACTCCTACTCAGGCTGGTATGCGCTTGCGGCTATGCACTGCAGGGCATGTACAGTGAGCACACTGGAAACATCAGCTGTGGAAAGAAATCTTCCAAGTGAATCACAATGTTTAGCTGTTGGATCAGAGGTGTTGGAGGATTGCAAAGAAAATGCCTGGCTTAAAAATGTGAGATTTCGAGTAGGTGTTTGTGGCGCTACGGTCAACATAGTGTGTAATGATTGATTTATTCACTGTGCATTCCAAACATTAGCCAGTGCTGGTTATTAATACGAACTCATGAATGAAGCGTAGCCTATGCATTTTGTTCACTGTGTGTTCTTTCCCCTATGGATTATACATTACAGCATTGTAGTCAACCCTGAATACAATAGAGCCATTTAGAAGAATAAATAGCAGTTTGGGCAACCTAATAAAGCATGAAAAAAAGTCACACCATATTAAATACAATGTGCCTGATGCCAGTCTTCCAGAACACTAAACATATTTCTAATATTTCAGCACTTGGCAAGGATCTGGTCACTACGGTGACAGAGGATACATCTGTCAACAAACAGGCACAAAAGGTATGCAGTGGTATGATCACCGATATGCCTCTCCAGACTGTGTCCGTCCTGTAGTTATCAACGACTATTCATTTGTTCACTTTTTGAATGTATGTGTAGTGGACTAACATTTATTTGGATGCTGTCAGTCACTCTAAGGTGTGTCATGACAGACGTTGCAGTTGTCTACATTCTACTGCACCCCGACATACTATGACATACACTACACACGTATTACTTTGTATTGACTGTAACAAGATCAAACTGCATCAGTGTAATGACATCATCTGTCTGCTGCAGTATTTCTCTGTCCCTTCATACTACTGACAGACTCCACTGAAGTCATGCTGATTATCATGTTCCAACAGGAACCCTCAGAGGAACAGAAACATTGAGTGAAGCAGAGGAATCCCCAATAAAAAAAAAACATAAGAATTCTACAAATCACTTCCAGACTGCATTTACACTGGCAACACCCTCCCCTCTTATTTTTCAGAAACAAAATAACAAATAAAACAAATATCCTAAATATTTATCTGGGCCTAGTTTAAGAAGGGAAAAGCAGTGCTCGTCTGGGTGTTGGGGAGCAGAGTAGAGAGACTGACCAAATGGGTTGTGGTTGGCCAAGAACAATGTATTGCAAACGCTTAGAGTCACACATCTAATGCAATCAGCCCAAGGCCGAGCACGACATCCCAACAGCTGGCCTGGCACACTGGAATAACCCCAAGAGGGCTAGGCTACCTTACCCTCACTCAGCTATGCCATAAATCAGACTGCGCTCTGTCTTAACATGTGGTGCCAGGCTCCTCGGCTACAATAGGGCAAGATATCAACAGTACAGAGCAGCTGTCGGACTGGAGGCAGGCGTGGAACATTGATGGGTTTGTTTAAAATGCCACGCCAATTCCTCATGTCCTTGATGCATGTCTATTGGCATTCATTTACAGATGGATGTTTTTTTTGTAATGCAAAATCAATATTGGATTTATGATGTGAGTGGGCAGGTCATTCTTTAAAAGCCTTGTGAGTTATGCAGCGCATTGCAAACACACATTTCAGGATGGAATCCAATCAAGTCTACCCTTCAGAAAATGTGCACTGCAGAAAAATAATACCTGTTTTCATCGAAATCAGAATAGGTTTCTTAACGGTTTGAACAGTGTAACTAATTGCATTAATAATCAGAAGGTGCATATGGCCCATATTAGTTCTACACATACTCCGAGTCTGTATTTATGTCATTAGAAAGAATTCCTCTCAACCAAGTATTGAGAACTGTTGGGAGCAGGGAATATTGAAAAGTAGTCTTTACACATGTCGTACTTTTCTTAAATGTAGTTTTGTAATTGACTAGAACAAGCAGACAACAAGAAAATTGCTTTTGAATAAGGTCAAGTTTTTGCTGCGAGCCAATGGTGTAACCAAGGTAACCATGGGTTGTTTTCCCCACAGGCGGCCGTGGCCTCAACGTTCCATTTAATACCAACTGGGAATATTGCAGAGATTGAATTCCAGCCTACGCCTTATTCTTCCCAGTTGTGATCAAAAGGAGTTTCTGATGGGTCCACACAAATCCCAGAGGTCTCTGACATTCAGCACTAAGCCAATGGCTCCGCTACCCTTTTGGCTGGAATGCTGGCTTGGCGACAGCAAGCAGAATCGAAGCTAATGAAGAATGTGACCATTGTACCATCCTTCAGATCCCCCCTCTTCCACTTAATACTTACCACCACACACATCACAGACAGCTGTTGTTCACAGAAAATCTGAAGCTAAATGCTATGACACATCTTTCTACTGCTACAGTCTCTCTACAGAATCCACTCACTCACACAGACCTTTTTCATAACATAAGACAATCCAACAAGGGACTCTGGAAAGGGTCTGGTCGGCAGTGAAAACATTGTCGGGAGAGCCGGGGTTTGCGGTATGGTGAATGATGTTTTCTCTGAAGGTGCCTCAGCATTGGGGCTGCAGACGGTATGTGTTTTGTCTCAACAGATGTCCGTGTCTCTATGTTGCTTCCACTGGTCATGATCCCTGTCACTAATCATCCACTTCCTCCTCAAGTTCTACCTGCTGTCTTATATCATCATGACAGCACCACTAGAGATGAGCTGCTGTTCAGTCAAAATATTTGCATTCTGATCTAGCTCATTTGTGGATGCAGTCAGTCAGACATCTGTTTAATGGAGCACTTTCAGCCGGTAAACTAAGCCCCTCCTCCCCAGCCTAGCTCCCATTAGGGTGTGACCATTATGGGGAGAGTCATCCCACTGGGCAAAAACGGGTTGAATCAACGTTGTTTCCACGTCATTTCAACAACAAAATGCAATGTGATGACGTTGAATCAACGTGGAAAACTGATTGGATTTACCCAACTTCTAACCTGAATCCAATGACATGGTGAAATGTTTTGCGGATTTCATGTTGAATTCAGTTGTTGTTGGGTGTCCAATCAAATACGCATCTTTGGCCAAATGGTAAAATAACATGATCATATATTATAATATCATTTTGTAGATAATCCTTTAAGAAAACAAATGGCATTAACCTCATGTCTCTATCATAACACGTTCAGAAGTGATTGGAGTTTTTACCATTGTAGGATGGCCAAAATTATTGTGACTAAATCAATAGAGGAATTGCATCAGGTCAGCTGGGCTGGATTCTGTGTATGAATTAAAGCTTCTGTCTACCTGACAGGCTCACTTTCCCGTTGAACTCGTCATCTTTCTTCTCGAATCCACAGGACATAAAACAATATAGAGGTAAGATGGGTATCAATTTGAGACATGACATGTAGTATTTTCATATTTGAGTATATACGCTTTTCATAATATATATATTTTTTAAAGTTTTTCAAAGACTTCTCACAAAAACAAGTGTATCTCCGTGAAATCTCAACGGAGCACTGAGCGTATACCAAGCTTTATTTTCGTTTACATTTAATTCAGCTCGTGTCATGCTAATCTGGCTTTCTGCGACCTACGGAAACAACTTTGAAGACGACGGACAAAAATGTAAAATCCTCAAAAGTTGTTCGGAGAAACCTGCACCGCTATGTCAACAGAGATCGGTGCTTATTCTCGGGTGCATTAGGCTCCAGAATCTGACTTTTGGGATAGAAGATTAATGATATGCTAGAAAAAGGCCTTACTGAACAATCTGAACAATCATATTTGTCTTGGTAAAATGTATTTTAGAACATCAGGAAGTGACAGTTCTTCACAGTGGGTGGGCACCCTATTAGTTGACAACTCAACCAAAAAAAATAGACGTTGAAATGACGTCTGTGCCCAGTGGGATGTGTCTGCTCAGAACTAATCCCTATAGGAACAATAACACACATTTCCCCTGAGCATGAGCATGACCTGATGAGTTTACCAAGTACAGAGATCTGAGCTTCAGAAAAGGTGGAACTACAATACTGCAGCCATGGTTGATAAGGGACCCCTTTGCATGTAAAGACACTAGACATACATCATAAATAGTGTACAGCCGAGTGTACTGTACTGTACACTGAGTTTACAAACATTTAGGAACACCTGCTCCCTCAATGACGTAAACTGACCAGGTGAATCCAGGTGAAAACTATGATCACTCATTGATGTCATTCGTTAAATCCACTTCAGTCAGTGTAGATGAGACAATTGAGACATGGATTGTGTACACTGAGTACACAAAACATTCTGAACACCTTCCTAATATTGCGTTGCACCCACCCCTTTTTGCCCTCAGAACAGCCTCAATTCATTGGGGGCATGGACTCTACAAGGTGTCGAAAGCGTTCGACAGGGATTTATTTATTTATTTATTTCACCTTTATTTAACCAGGTAGGCTAGTTGAGAACAAGTTCTCATTTACAACTGCGACCTGGCCAAGATAAAGCATAGCAGTGTGAACAGACAACACAGAGTTACACATGGAGTAAACAATTAACAAGTCAATGACACAGTAGAAAAAAAAGAGAGTCTACATACATTGTGTGCAGAAGGCATGAGGAGGTAGGCGAATAATTACAATTTTGCAGATTAACACTGGAGTAATAAATGATCAGATGGTCAGGTACAGGTATATTGGTGTGCAAAAGAGCAGAAAGTAAATAAATAAAAACAGTGTGGGGATGAGGTAGGTAAATTGGGTGGGCTCTTTACCGATAGACTATGTACAGCTGCAGCGATTGGTTAGCTGCTCAGATAGCAGATGTTTGAAGTTGGTGAGGGAGATAAAAGTCTCCAACTTCAGCGATTTTTGCAATTCGTTCCAGTCACAGGCAGCAGAGAACTGGAACGAAAGGCGGCCAAATGAGGTGTTGGCTTTAGGGATGATCAGTGAGATACACCTGCTGGAGCGCGTGCTACGGGTGGGTGTTGCCATCATGACCAGTGAACTGAGATAAGGCGGAGCTTTACCTAGCATGGACTTGTAGATGACCTGGAGTCAGTGGGTCTGGCGACGAATATGTAGCGAGGGCCAGCCGACTAGAGCATACAGGTCGCAGTGGTGGGTGGTATAAGGTGCTTTAGTAACAAAACGGATGGCACTGTGATAAACTGCATCCAGTTTGCTGAGTAGAGTATTGGAAACTATTTTGTAGATGACATCGCCGAAGTCGAGGATCGGTAGGATAGTCAGTTTTACTAGGGTAAGTTTGGAGGCGTGAGTGAAGGAAGCTTTGTTGCGGAATAGAAAGCTGACTCTAGATTTGATTTTAGATTGGAGATGTTTGATATGAGTCTGGAAGGAGAGTTTACAGTCTAGCCAGACACCTAGGTACTTATAGATGTCCACATATTCTAGGTGCTGGTTCATGGGGCGGCAGGTAGCCTAGTGGTTAGAGAAAGGTTGCTGGGTTGAATCCCCGAGCTGACAAGGTAAAAATCTGTCGTTCTGTCCCTGAGCGAATGACCCACTGTTCCCTGGGCGCCGTAGATGTGGATTATGGCAGCCCTCCGCACCTCTCTGATTCAGAGGGGTTGGGTTAAATGTGGAAGAAACATTTCAGTTGAATGCATCCAGTTGTACAACTGACTAAGTATCCTCGTTTCCATGTTGACTCCAATACTTCTTGTGTCAAGTTGGCTGGATGTCCTTTGGGTGGTGGGCCATTCTTGATACACATGGGGAACTATTGAGTGTGAAGAACCCAGCAGTGTTGCAGTTCTTCACACAAACCAGTGTGCCTGGCACCTACTACCATACCCCATTCAAAGGCACTTAAATATTTTGCCTCGCCCGTTCACCCTCTGAATGGCACAAATGCACCATCCACTTCTCAATTTTCTCAAGGCTTAAAATTCCTTCTTTAACCGGTCTCCTTCACTTCATCTACACTGATTAAAGTGCAAAAGGAGGGTGCAACTCAATGTTAGGAAGGTGTTGTTGATGTTTTGTTCACTCGGTCTATAGAGAACTCCAATTACTTTGTTTGACATTGTAACTTAATACAATCCAGTTCCTCCATAGTAGACAGAGAGGCCAGTAAGCCTCCTCTCACCACACGTGATGCATAGGGCCCAACTGCTGCTGAAATCAATTTCCCCCATGTAATCTCCTCTGCCTTGCGCACAATGTGACACACTGGCCGTATAGATTCAGTTTAATGGTTGGATGTGTTGAGACTGGATGTTTTCTAATGCTACTGTTTCTTAGTGTTCCATGGAGACATGCAGAATACTCACCATATAATACCGTGTGATAGGAAGTCTCTCACAGACGTCAAATTACCACGCCACAGAATGCAGAGCTGAGAACATGCAGGACACAGGACAAGTGACCAATGATGTTGTGAAACAAGATGTCATGTTTAGACTGAATGTTGAATTTGCCTTTGAAACGTGCTAGTATAACTTGTGTAACAGTGTTTTTGTCTTGTTTTTTTAAAGAATGATCATATCTATTCCCGAAAAGTAAATGCTCTTTACACACCAATGATCTGCAGACAGTTTGATCATCCAGATAACCTACACGGCACATACGTATGTTTCCCATTCTTACAGGAACCCCATTTGTAAAAGTTTGATAGAAAAATACAATCCTGGGGTCTCTCTCCCACCTAGAGGGGGCTTAAATGATGATGAGCTAAAGGAACAGGCACCCAGAATGACCAGGCTAATAGGTCAGACATGTTGTGAGGTCTCATATACTCTAAAGAGATCATTAACCCCACATATTCCTTTAACTATCTCACATTTACCCACAATGCACAGTTCAAATGACTCCTTTCATAATGCAGGGGATAAAAGTGAACAGTAACTCTTCCAGCAAAGGAAAAGTGGAACGGGAACAGTGAAGCTGCAGACTTCCGGTATAATGGTGATTTCATCCTTGAGGGTGGCCACGCCAAGGATATCAACCCAAAGAATCCAATGTCTGTATCCTGTTGTCCTGAGAGACGGGGCGCATGTGGCGCAGGCCAGCACTCTCAATGATAAAACGTCAAATATAAAAGTGGATTTACTGGCTTCTTGCTCTGGCCAGATGTTGGCAGACCTTCTCTTCATTTCACTTGTAAAACAGAGAGGGAAGCAAGTGAGCATGAAAAGCATGAATAATTCCAGGGCATTCTTTCTGAGGAATTGTCTGAGCTGTCTTATGAAAGAAATGGCAGTATCTGTGAATACAGAGAGCGCTTTGCTGAAGATGGAATCCAACTGATAAAGCTATAGATGGACTATCAAATCTCTGAGGACTTCTTCCACCCAGTTCGGGAGCTCTCTGAAGATAAAGTCACTGCGCTGCATGGACGTAAATCATTAGAAAAAGGGAAAAAATCATTAGACAAAGGGAAAAAATAATTTGACAAATATCCGCTTTACATCCTAATCGTTTGTTTGTATCTTGCAAAATGATTTAAAAGACGTTGGGGGCAGGACAAGTGGGATAAACACATTGTATTGCATCCCCACATTGTATTACATCCCCATATACATACAGGGAGACCTAATGTATTTTATTTGGTACTTTTGGGCAAGCCAGTGCATCCAGGGGTGATGTTTATAGTGATACCCATAGTGTGCATGTTCCAGGACAAGGGACTGTCCTATGACAGTGGGCAATATGCTAGGGGCTGAGTGAGTGAGGGGTTTGAGGGGATAGACTGACGGACAGACTGACTGAGGGGAAAGTCCCAGTGAGCCAGACAGTCCGGACAGCTGGGAGAACAGAACAGAATCCAGCACACCATCACCACATGACACCAGATACATTTCACTGATCAGCAAGGGGACTTTTTCTCATGAAAATTAAAGCTTCTAGGGAAAACGTAAAACATGTTCTGAAGACAAGCTTTGGGGATCCTGTAACGGTTTTCTGTATGTGAAGGAGAGTCGGACCAAAATGCGGCATGTCTATTGCAATCCATGTTTAATGAAGTAACACACTAAACACAAACACTATCAAAACAATAAACTTAACGAAAACCGAAACAGCCTATACTTGTGTAACCTAACACAGAACAATGACACTAAGGACAATCACCCACGACAAACTCAAAGAATATGGCTGCCTAAATATGGTTCCCAATCAGAGACAACGATAAACACCTGCCTCTGATTGAGAACCACTTCAGACAGCCATAGACTTAGCTAGAACACCCCACTAGCTACAATCCCCATAAATACACACCACATACAAAAACCCATGCCACACCCTGGCCTGACCAAATAAATAAAGATAAACACAAAATACTTTGACCAGGGTGTGACAGAACCTAAGGTGCGGACTCCCGAACGCACCTCAAAACAATAGGGAGGGTCCGGGTGGGCGTCTGTCCATGGTGGCGGCTCCGGCGCGGGACGTGGACCCCACTCAATCAATGTCTTAGTCCCTTCTCCTCGCGTCCCTGGATAGTCCACCCTCGCCGCCGACCATGGCCTAGTAGTCCTCACCCAGAACCCCACTGGACTGAGGAGCAGATCGGGACTGAGGGGCAGCTCAGGACTGAGGCAGCTCGGGACTGAGGGGAAGCTCAGGAGTGAGAGGAAGCTCAGGAGTGAGAGGAAGCTCAGGAGTGAGAGGAAGCTCAGGCAGGTTGATGAATCTACCAGATCCTGGCTGACTGGCAGATCCTGGTCGACTGGCAGATCTGGAAGAGTCTGGTCGACTGGCAGATCTGGAAGAGTCTGGTCGACTGGCAGATCTGGAAGAGTCTGGTCGACTGGCAGATCTGGAAGAGTCTGGTCGACTGGCAGATCTGGAAGAGTCTGGTCGACTGGCAGATCTGGAAGAGTCTGGTCGACTGGCCGATCTGGAAGAGTCTGGTCGACTGGCCGATCTGGAAGAGTCTGGTCGACTGGCCGATCTGGAAGAGTCTGGTCGACTGGCCGATCTGGAAGAGTCTGGTCGACTGGCCGATCTGGAAGAGTCTGGTCGACTGGCCGATCTGGAAGAGTCTGGTCGACTGGCCGATCTGGAAGAGTCTGGTCGACTGGCCGATCTGGGAGAGTCTGGTCGACTGGCAGCTCTGGCTGCTCCATGCTGACTGGCTGCTCCATGATGACTGGCAGCTCTGGCTGCTCCATGCTGACTGGCAGCTCCATGCTGACTGGCAGCTCTGGCTGCTCCATGCTGACTGGCTGCTCCATGCTGACTGGCAGCTCTGGCTGCTCCATGCTGACTGGCTGCTCTGGCTGCTCCATGCTGACTGGCTGCTCCATGCTGACTGGCTGCTCCATGCTGACTGGCGGCCCTGGCTGCTCCATGCTGACTGGCGGCCCTGGCTGCTCCACGCTGACTGGCGGCCCTGGCTGCTCCACGCTAACTGGCGGCCCTGGCTGCTCCACGCTAACTGGCAGCTCTGGCGGCTCCTTGCAGACTGGCAGCTCTGGCGGCTCCTTGCAGACTGGCAGCTCTGGCGGCTCCTTGCAGACTGGCAGCTCTGGCGGCTCCTTGCAGACTGGCAGCTTTGGCGGCATCCTGCAGACAGGCAGCTCTGGCAGCTCTATGCAGACTGGCAGCTCCTTGCAGACTGGCAGCTCCTTGCAGACTGGCAGCTCCTTGCAGACTGGCAGCTCCTTGCAGACTGACAGCTCCTTGCTAACTGGCAGCTCTATGCTAACTGACAGCTCTATGCTAACTGACAGCTCTATGCTAACTGGCAGTTCTGAACAGGCGGGAGACTCCAGCAGCGCTGTAGAGAAGGAAGGCTCTAACAGCGCTAAACAGGCGGGAGACTCCGACAGCGCTGGAGAGGAGGGCTCCGACAGCGCTGGACAGGCGAGGCGCACTGTAGGCCTGATGCGTGGTGCTGGCACTGGTGGTACTGGGCCGAGGACACGCACAGGAAGCCTGGTGCGGGGAGCTGCTACCGGAGGGCTGGGGTGTGGAGGTGGCACATGATGGGTTAGACCGTGAAGGCGTACTGGAGATCTTGAGAGCGGTGCTGGCACAGGACGTGCAAGGCTAGGGAGGTGCACAGGAGGCCTGGTACGTGAGACTGGCACCATCTTCACCAGCCGACTAACACGCACCTCAGGACGAGTATGGAGCGCTGACCCAGGTGCCATCAAATCCCCGACACGCTCCGTCGGGCAAATTCCATGTTTAAAACACCAACACAGCAACTCCCTCATTTCTCTCTCCTCCAATTTCCCCATTAACTCCTTCACAGTCTCTGTTTCGCTCACTTCCAACACCGGCTCTGGTCTCCTCCTTGGCTCCTCACGATAAACAGGGAGAGTTGGCTCAGGTCTGGCTCCTGACTCTGCCACACTCTCCCTGAGCCCCCCCCCAAGAAATTTTTGGGGCTGACTATGGGGCCTCCGTCCGTGCCGCCTTGCTTGCTTCGCAAACTCCATTCTCCTATATCCTTCCGCGCACTGCTCCATCGAATCCCAGGCGGGCTCCGGCACTCTCCCTGGGTCGACCGCCCACCTGTCTATCTCCTCCCAAGAAGTATAGTCCATACTGTACTCCACTTTGGGCTGTTCTTGCCTGTTGACACGCTGCTTGGTCCCTTTGTGGTGGGTGATTCTGTAACGGTTTTCTGTATGTGAAGGAGAGTCGGACCAAAATGCGGCATGTCTATTGCAATCCATGTTTAATGAAGTAACACACTAAACACAAACACTATCAACACAATAAACTTAACGAAAACCGAAACAGCCTATACTTGTGTAACCTAACACAGAACAATGACACTAAGGACAATCACCCACGACAAACTCAAAGAATATGGCTGCCTAAATATGGTTCCCAATCAGAGACAACGATAAACACCTGCCTCTGATTGAGAACCACTTCAGACAGCCATAGACTTAGCTAGAACACCCCACTAGCTACAATCCCCATAAATACACACCACATACAAAAACCCATGCCACACCCTGGCCTGACCAAATAAATAAAGATAAACACAAAATACTTTGACCAGGGTGTGACAGATCCAGATGAAGTCACTGCTCTTTTTAACACTGGAGGTTCACTGGCTGAGAGAGACCAGACACTTTCACCGTTCAACAAGGGAGACTAATTTAACAGAGACATCTGGATTCTCTCTCAATGACACCTGGCGTAATTAGGACCAAATGACCATCTGGTCCAGACCCCCTTCTCCTTTTCTCTTTCCTAGGGTTGTGTTAACGAAGAGACAGACCCCTGCACAATCTTCCTCCACCAGTACAGGGAGGAGGTCAGAGACCTGGCAGTGTTGTACAACCTCTCCCTCAACATCAGCAAGACAAAGGAGCTGATCTAGGACTACAGGAAACGGAAGACTGAGCACACCCCCATCCATATCGACAAGGCTGTAGAGGAGGAGCAGGTTGAGAGCTTTAAATTCCTCGGTGTCCACATCATTAAGGAATTATCATGGCCCACACACACCAACACAGTCGTGAAGAGGGCACGACAATGTCTCTTTCCCCATCAGGAGGCTGAACAAATTTGGCATGGGCCCTCAGATCCTCAAAAGGTTCTACAGCTGCACCATTGAGAGCATCTTGACTGGCAGCATCACTGCTTGGTATGACAACTGCTTGGCATCCAACAGCAAGGCGCTACAGAGGATAATGCGTATGGCCCAGTAAATCACTGGGGCCGGGCTCCCTGCCACCCAGGACCTCTATACCAGGCAGCGTCAGAGGAATTGTCAAAGACTCCAGCCACCCAAGTCATAGACTGTTTTCTCTGCTACCGCACGACAAACGGTACCAATGCACCAAGTCTGGAGCCAACAGCATACTGAACAGCTTCTACCCTCTTGCCATAAGACTGCTCAATAGTTATTTAAATATACTGAACAAAAATATCAACACAACATGTAAAGTGTTGGTCCCATGTTTCATGAGCTGAAATAAAAGATCCCAAAAATGTGCCATACTCACAAAAATAGAATTTCTCTCCAATTTTGTTAGCGAGCATTTCTCCTTTGCCAAGATAATCCATCTACCTGACAGGTGTGGCATATCATGAAGTTTATTAAACAGCATGATAATTACGCAGGTGCACCTTGTGCTGGGGACAATAAAAGGCCACTCTAAAATGTGAAGTTTTGTCACACAACACAATGCCACAGATGTCTCAAGTTTTGAGGGAGTGTGCAATTGGCATACTGACTGCAGGAATGGCCACCAGAGCTGTTGCCAAAGAATTTAATATACATATCTTTACCATAAGCCGCCTCCAAAATTGTTTTAGAGAATTTGGCAGTACGTCCAAGCGGCGCACAATCGCAGACCAAGTGTAACCACGCCAGCCCAGGACCTCCATATCCGGCTTCTTCACCTGCTGGATTGTCTGTTACCAGCTACCCAGACAGCTGATGAAACTGTGGGTTTGCACAACCAACGGATTTCTGCACAAACGGTCAGAAACCGTCTCAGGGAAGCACGTCTGAGTGCTCGTCATTCTCACTAGGGTCTTGATCTGACTGCAGTTCGGCGTCATAACCGACTTCAGTGGGCAAATGCTCACCTTCGATGGCCACTGGCACACTGGAGAAGTGTGCTCTTCACGGATGAATCGCGGTTTCAACTGTACTGGGCAGATGGCCGACAGCGTGTATGGCGTCGTGTGGGAGAGCGGTTTACTGACATCAACTTCGTGAACAGAGTGCCCCATGGTGGCAGAGGAGTTATGTTATGGGCAGGCATAAGCTGCGGACAACAAACACAGTTGCATTTTATTGATGCCAATTTGAATGCACAGAGATACAGTGATGAGATCCTGAGGCACATTGTCGTGCCATTCATCCACCACCATCACCTCATGTTTCAAGATGATAATGAACTGCCCCATGTCGCAAGGATCTGTACACAATTCCTAGAAGCTAAAAATGTCCCAGTTCTTCCATGGCCTGCATACTCACCAGACATTGAGCATGTTTAGGATGCTCTGGATCGACATGTACTACAGAATTGTCCAGTTCCCTCCAATATCCAGCAACTTTGCATAGCCACTGAAGAGGAGTGGGACAACATTCCCCAGGCCACAATCAACAGCCTGATCAACTCTTCGCGAAGGAGATGTGTCGCGCTGCATGAGGCAAATGGTGGTCACTCCAGATACTGACTGGTTTTCTGATCCTGATCCTGTGACCAACAGATGCATATCTGCATTCCCAGTCATGTGAAATCCATAGATTAAGGCCTAATATTTTTTTCTCCAATTGAATGATTTCCTCATATGAACTGTAACTCAGTAAAATCTTTGAAATGGTTGCGTTTATATTTTTGTTCAGTGTAGTTAACCAATAGCTACCCGGGCTATCTGCACTGACCCTTTTTGCACTAACTTTTTGGACTCACATATGCTGCTGCTACTGTTTATTATCTATCCTGTTGCCTAGTCTCTTTATTCCTACCTATATGTACACATCTACCTCAATTACCTTGTACCCCTGCACATTGACTCTGTACTGGTACCCCGTGTATATGGCCAAGTTACCGTTACTCATTGTGTATTTATTCCTTGTGTTAATATTTTTATATTATTTCTCTTTTTTTTCTCTGCATTTCACTGTTAGTCTACACCTGTTGTGTACAAAGCATGTGACAAATACACGTTTGATTTGAACTCTAACCAGCTGCGGCTAACTGCTCTGTCTATGCCCATGTGGATTCAGATTCAGTATAAATGCCTCTCTCTCTTTGTTTTCTTTTTCCCCTCTCTCTCTCTCTCTCTGTCACCTGTCATGATTGGAATAAATATTGTACAGACCCGGGGACCTGCAGACAAGGCGAGGGGGAGAGAGGCCATGTTTATGTGTAATGTAAATTATCATGCATAAAACATTTCCTTGATGTGGAATATTATCCCATGTTTGATCACTTGACCTATCTTAAAAGGTCAAGTGTCAGGAGACCATGAGTAGATTATCCCAGACTTTCAAGTGCAATGAATGAATGATTACGGCTGTGGCCACGTTAGAATGTGTGCGGATGTTTGAAATGTACTCCAGTAATAATGCAGACTCTCTTAATTAGCCAACAAATGAGTCAACAAATAGGTGAAAAGGACCGGATGGCTTCCATAAAGGTTTAAATGGGGCCTATTTCACAGTAAACATCCCCAACTCTCTCTGACACCCTCTGATGGCCCTCCAACTAAACACAACACCGACATAGCAGTCAACTGTGACATTTTGGTGGGAGTATTTTGATAGACTTGTTCCTTTAGAGAGGACGGGAGGGTAGAGGGGAGGATGAGTGTTACCTGTCACCTCTCCCCCTTTTTCTCTTCAAACGAGGAATTGTATGTGAGAGAGCAATCACACATATATTGCATCGTTTTGACTTGTGGCACATTTAATGGTGATTTTTTTTGTTGCTTACTGCTTATGTAAGCAAAGGGGTACGTGTATGGAAAAGCTCGGTGTGGTTGCAGGAGTAGGGAGATAAAACAGGGCTTGTGTCCGAAATGAGGTGCCTGTGGATATAAGCTGTTTGGCAGGACTGCCAAGGTATAATAAGGGTGGGTGGGTTCACTGTAGGCTGTTGACTACCAGGGTGGTCTGCTACATTATGCCCTGTTATGGCTGTGCTTGTACCGCCCAACTGTTGTTCTAGGACTCACTGTCAGTCCCCTAATTCCCCAACCCCCTGCTCTTACGGTAGGAGAGGAATATGGAGGGGAATATGATTCACTCGATGGGAACAATATTGTTATGATTTGTTATTCAAACACAGATGTAACTCCGAATACGTTTTTTCTAGGAATCAGCCAGGGAAACAGTGAGAGAGCTCTGCTGTAATTATGCCCAGAATTGTAACACATTTGGTGGGTGGCACCCTGGGAGGTAGACCAAACGCATGTCCAGCGTGGGTGTGAAAGAGGGAAAATGACAACTGTGTGTGTGTGTGTGTGTGTGTGTGTGTGTGTGTGTGTGTGTGTGTGTGTGTGTGTGTGTGTGTGTGTGTGTGTGTGTGTGTGTGTGTGTGTCTATTTATGTTTTATTGCATTCAATTCTGTGCAGAAACTGTTACATTTGTTTAGTTGCCACACTCCATGGTTCAGTAGAGGATATTATATTGAATTTTGTTGAGGCTTCACAAAGAGCTCCTCGTCAAAATAAATTCCACTGGCGTCCTCACCACTAACCTCTGGCTTCCAGTCAAACAACATGGTCTCTTGTCTCCCATTATACAGTAAGTGACCTTAAAATGTGGAATAAATAAGGCTAAAAACGATCTGGTTTTGGTCATGGTATTCGACTGAGTTAAAGGTTATTTTCTCAGGCCACAAACTACAGTACTTATAAATGTCTTTATTTTTATGTACATCACCTGGAAATAAAGTTTACCACCGAAAGCTATCTGGATGGCAATCGCGAACTGCAATTACAACACACTGTGCATTTTATATCTCTCTTTATTGGGAATTTACACAGGCCATGATGAGTTGAACTGCCCACCTGCCAAGTTCCTTTCCTCAGGATTAAAGAGCAGCATGACGATAAAATCTTCTCCCGTCATCTCTCAGTCCTGGATCAGTCCTGAATGATGAGAACAGATAACATAGGCTTGATCAACTCCTCACATTCCCACACAACCTTCCCTCACCAATAAATAGGCCATGGTAGCGAAGTAATTATAATATAGCAATTAAACACTGGAATGGTAGATGTGCAGAAGATGAATGTGCAAGTAGATATAATGGGGTGCAAAGGAGAAAGATAAATAAATAAATGCAGTATGGGGATGAGGTAGTTGATGGGCTATTTACAGATGGGCTATGTACAGGTGCAGTGAGCTGCTCTGTGAGCTGCTCTGACAGCTGGTGCTTAAAGCTAGTGAGAGAGATATGAGTCTCCAGCTTCAGTGATTTGTGCAGTTCATTCCAGTCATTGGCAGCAGAGAACTGGAAGGAAAGGCGGCCAAAGTAAGAATTGGCTTTGGGGGTGACCAGTGAGATATACCTGCTGGAGCGCGTGCTACCGGTGGGTGCTGCTATGGTGACCAGTGAGCATCCAATTTGTTGAGTAGAGTGTTGGAGGCTATTTTGTAAATGACATCGCCAAAGTTGAGGATCGGTAGGATGGTCAGTTTTACGAGGGTATGTTTGGCAGCATGAGTGAAGGATGCTTTGTTGCAAAATAGGCCAATTCTAGATTCAATTTTGGATTGGATGCTTAATTTGAGTCTGGAAGGAGAGTTTACAGTCTAACCAGACACCTAAGTATTTGTAGTTGTCCACATATTCTAAGTCAGAACCGTCCATAGTAGTGATCCTGGACGGGTGGGCAGGTGCAGGCAGCGATCGTTTGAAGAGCATGCATTTAGTTTTACTTGCATTTAAGAGCAGTTGGAGGTCACGGAAGGAGAGTTGTATGGCATTGAACTCGTCTGGAGGTTAGTTAACACAGTGTCCAAAGAAGGGCTAGAGGTATACAGAATGGAGTCGTCTGCGTAGAGGTGGATCAGAGAATCACCAGCAGCAAGAGCGATATCATTGATGTATACCGAGAAGAGAGTCGGCCCGAGATTTGAACCCTGTGGCACCCCCATAGAGACTGCCAGAGGTCCGGATAACAGGCCCTCCAATTTGACACACTGAACTCTATCTGAGAAGTAGTTGGCGAACCAGATGAGGCAGTCATTTGAGAAACCAAGGCTGGTGAGTCTGCCTTTAAGAATGTGGTGATTGACAGAGTCGAAAGCCTTGGCCAGGTCGATGAATACGGCTGCACAGTAATGTCTCTGGATATCAGTATTGATATCCAGGAGAGATGGATTAGATGGATTAGAATTATGTCCCAGAGAGTGAGTGCAGCTCATCACTCCACCCCCCACAGTGAGGCCCCAACCATTGACAATATAAAAGGGCCCAACCCTGAGGCCCTAAACTATGGGGATGACATCATGGTGAAGGCCAGGAAACCCACATAGTAGGACTACTGAGAGGGGCAAGACCTCTTTCTAAATGGTGTGGAGTTAATGGGCCTACAGACAAGGACAGGCAGTGTTGGGGATATGAGCACACTGCTCCGATGTCTAATGGTTCATTTGCACATTAACACATCTCATCTCCTACTTTAGCATGGCCATGGGTTTGGGGACTGGGGGACTCTTCAGCATGGGTAACTAGGGAAGAACTGGAACAAGGAAGCCAAAAACTGAGATGAGGTAATTGGGGGTTTATTGAGATTCCGTGACTTAATCTGTTCCTCTACTGACATTGTTGTCGCAATAAAGAACGGAACCACAAGCCCAAGTATGAATAATTATGAGAACTATTAAAGAATCAATGGTTTAGTATGTTTAGTGTCCTAAGCAATAAACTTAATAACTGGGTTTCCGGAATATATGTCAAAACACCACTCCCCTTGTGCTTGAAGAGCCTCGTTTAGGTCCGAGTCAGCTAAACAAGGTTTATGTGACCCGAAAAGAAACTCTGCAGATGAAATTGTCTTTTGACTCATCAAACATACCCAGTTACCAGTTTTGATAGGGCTACCCTGTCTGGGGAAATGGTGCATGTGAAAATATCTCATTGAGTGTAGTTGACAGAAAAGTCGCCAAGGGCATTGCATAAGAGACTCCTATTGTAAGTCACATAGAAAAGTATTCCAATGTCACTGGTAACTGGTCCCTGTGGAGATGAGCTGGCTTGTCTTGGACACAGAGGGCAAACAGGCATGGCTAGTGTCTGAATAGACTGTGGGGAATACCCAGTTTTGATGTTCTTCCACTTATTAACTAGGAATGATGCCCTCAGAACTTTCACAGGCTTTCCAATCATACATGGGGAGAAACAACTACAGTACACTTACTGGGACTGGGAACTAATGCAACAAAAAGGCTCATCTTATTTTTTTGCTTGAGATGATGAATATTACGTTTCTGAAATGTCCCTTTAACATTTTCTCCATATGAGCTAAGACTAGGATCCATTTTTAGTTTTACAATGGGTGGATACACAATCAAAATATCAGACTGAAGAGACACTGGACTCATCTGCCAGGAACTTCTATTTCCCGAAGTCAGGACACACTAGGGATATGGAAATGGGGGCGCCTGAGTCTGACCTCCTGCTGCAATGACACTGAAAAACATTTATTCCTATAAATTACCGATGTCTCCACTCTCACATTACAACCTATATGGTAATTTGATTTCACAGTTGGAGAACACATCATCGACTAAGGTCTAGGGCAGTGTAGCTGTCGGTAGAAAGACAGTGGTGGCTGTACTGCACTATACTGTCAGGTTCGAGCTGCTTGTGTTCAACAGCAGTTTCACCTGGCCAACGTCAAAGACATGGATGGCGACAGGTTTGTAAGTGGAACCAGACAACAGGAGCTCTACCTCATGAAGCCTCCTCTCCTGGAATCAGTCCAACATGCAGCTCACAGGGTACAAGGTGGAGACAGACAAAATCTAGATATATGAATTCCTTCTTCACCTGACCTCCTTAAAAAGTCCTCAAATGAGGTACGGAGCAGTGACAAAAGCGTCACCAAGGAGCCCCAAATCCACTCGATAATGATAAGCTTCCTTCTCACTCACACGGGTGACCTTTAAGCATTATCTTGGAGGATTATTGAATTACTACCATAGGCTGCAAGACCAATGCATATAGATACAATGGTTAGGTTTTGCTCCCCAACAACTGACAAACTTTCCGTAGACTATTATCCACAATGTCTGTGAATCATATACTGTACACTTGTTGGTAAAGTTTGTTGTTTGTTACCATGACGATACTGAAACTTACCCCCTCACCAACCACAAACAAATCCTGCGACTTAGCTCATTGTGCCCGTGGCAACAGTAAAGTGGGCTGTGTCAGCCCTGTAAATCCCTGGGTGTGGATAAAGACTAAGAGAAACACATGAGAAAATGGGCTGACAATCAGAACACCACAGAAACATTCCCTCAAAGTCTATGATGGTGGTCAAAATCTTGGACATCTTCGGAGAGCAGGTAAGAATGGTTCGGAAAACGTTATTGTTGTGGTGGGAATGTTGGAAGGCTCTGTGTTAGAAATTGCCCCTAAAGGCTTGTGTGAGAAACACCCACATATGGTTTCTCTTAGATTGTTGACAGAGACGCTTCTTTCCCAATGCACTAAAACAATATATAAGTACTGAATCCATTCCAGAATGACAAGCCTTCTTTTTTCGTAATAATGTCTTGGGTGGGAAATTTGGTTACAAAAAAAGCAGGCGTTCAAAGGCTTTGGGAGATGAATTGGTCACGGGTCAAACTGTACCTATTGCATTGAGATATTCCCACATAGTTAGATTGACACCAGTCCTCTAATCAAAATGACAATCCAGTTCCATCCACTGTGATCCTCTAATCAGGGCCTGCTCTGTAAACTCCACTCACAACTGGTCATGATCATCACTGAAACCGCAGCCAAACATTTACTCTTCAGCTGTAATAGGCCTGATTACTGCCCACTGTCATTCTCACAAACAAAAAAGAAAGACAAATAGACATAGTAGATGACTGTTTATAGTACAGCTGGCAGTGACAGGATCATTTGTATACTTAAACGTACATGCATATAAATGTGTAAACTGATCTGTGATATGTAAGCGTTGGATTGTTTCTATTGTGACATCACATTGATGTGTGTGTTTGTTGTGCTGGGTGTACTGTATGTGTCTGTGGGGGTGGGGTAACTTGTATTGTGCTTTCTTGGCCTGAGCTTACTTCTAAAAGTGTTGTCAATCTCAAAGTGACCTCGCTAGCATGAGGACCAAGTATTTTTTTTTCCGCAAAATGGGTACTGTTTAAGACATTGTTGTGTAAATCTACTTTATTGCCTCTGCAAACCTAAAAAGGCAAACATTTTCCTGATGTTTTTTTATACATTTTTACATTTACTGTTTATTGAAGTTTCATAACCATTATTCAATCATATGGAATTCCTTGGTACCTGACAGGACTAAATGGTGAGGGTGTGAGGGGAAATGTGTGCAGAAAACAAACGTTACTTTCATGGCATGATATCCTAATGAAAGACTAATGATGATTCACTCAATTTCCCTGATTGCCCGCGCTCCTGCTGCTGTTTCCTAAACTCAATGTTCAATAAGTCCATAAAAAAATAAATCCCCACGTAGCTATGCATCTGCCATCATCATCATCAGAAGAGGAAGAGGAAAGCCGTTACAATACCCTCCATCCCATCTTATTTGTACTCTAAACCCCCCTCACCCAATTCCTTCTCATTCTGGAATAAACAGCCATACCCCCGGGACTTAAATTCTGTTTTTTTCTTTCCCTGTAGGCCTCAGTTGACAGAGAGTGGATTTATACAGGCCCACCTTCAAGGGTGACCACTGATGAGCCTCCAAGCTTCTCTGCTAAGGTGCACCGATCTTTGATGTCCTCCAAACCGTTAACTTGCCATTCATGCTCGAAACCTGTGAATTTCTTCTTAATGGCATCCTTTGAGGGGTCAGAGATCATTTTGCTCTACAGTGGAGCACCTTCTGGGGCCCAGAAGATGAAGACAAGGTCATCCTTCTTGGTCTCCTTGGTCTCATAGGTTGCGTCAAAGAGGGCATAGCGACAGTCGTCTGCAGGCAGCATCTTGACAAAGTGCAGGAAAGGGTCTGCGATGGTGGTACCCACATCACCGGTCAGAATCTCTTTACCTGCTTCAAGGATAACGTTCTTCTTGTCCTCGCTGAGACAGAACAGCACTGCCTTCTTCCTCTTCTTCTTCTCATCCTCGTTCGCCTGGGCCTTACGGACCTTCATCACAAGAAAGACTGTAATAAATTCATCAGTCACTGTCACCCCAGAGGCCATGGTTGGGTCTTTTGTGCATCAGCGTCTGAGTCGAAAATGAAATGTTCGTTCTTCTTGTTGAGCTCACACTAGACCGGGGCTGCGACCTTCTACCTAATAGACCCTTTTCCAGTACACGACACACTGACGCCAAACACAGATGCGCGTGACTATTGGCAGCAGTAAAAAGCCATCGCCATCTGCGCCCATTCAACATAGCCTAGATTTAAGTTTTTATTACTTCTAAACAAAATAACTTTTTGGGGTTGTCATACGCTTACAACGATGTTTTGATTATTGCTTGAACATACACTTACATTGATGTTTTGATTCTTGCTTGAGATAAGATTATATTTAGTTGTGATTTTTGCAAAATGACTATTTTGGATGCAACAACTGTTAGCTTGAAGCTCATTGACATGGGTTGTAGCAAAAGCTAGCCAAAGAGCCATTTTACTGGTTGAAGGGGAAGTGTTTTTTAAGTATAATGCAGTTGATTTGCAACGATGACACTATGTTGAGCAGGACTTTCATACGAGCCTTAAAATCCAATTATAATCCAAAAGTAGTGTGAAATGAACTCATAAGCAACATGTAAATATTGTTTATTTGTTTTGCTGCCGTTCTATAAGAACTCCCCCTTGTTCAGCAACCAACTTGCGCACAACTCCCTTGTGTGGCAATGTTTGCTAACACAGAAAGGGGTATATAGGTCGTTATCCATAGAATTAGCAATTAGACTACTAGAATGATCCTGAACCTTCTTATTATGGTCCAAAGGTCAGCAATCTTGGTCAACCATGATTTGCCAGTGCTGTGATAACATATTAGCTGTGTTTGAATACCCATACTAACATACTGTATACTACATACTTAATAAGTATATACTACATACTATTAGTTCATTTTAGTATACTGTAAACAAACGGTAACCTTTCAGTTGAGCGTACTAGCGCTTCGCCTGTCTACTGTAAGTTGATGCTGTTGTTATGCAGCCTCTTCCTAGCTTGTTAGCATAACAAATGACTGGCTATACATTTTATGATTTCAGGTGTGTTTGTAAATTCAATCTGGAATGCTAGAGTGCGTTCATAAATCCAGAGCGTTGTCAGATTGTCCGTTGTGCTTCGCGCTCGTAGTGTCCAGAACACACATTGGAAGCTCTGGCCAAAGTGTAGGGTTGATCAGAGCATTCTGACTTCACAACGGCAGTCAAGCACCCAAGATAACTGGCTAACGTTGGCTAGCTTGCTAGCTACTCCCAGACACAAATGAGAGAACACCTCACTCTGATCATTTTACTCGCTCTAGCAGAGTTGGTTAGGCTGTCTTCATGTTATCCAGAGCGTTTGTGACCGTAACTGTGCTGCTGGCAACAATTTAATTATGCTTTTTGTGCCACTGCTATTTGTGCCACTGCTTTTTTGCCGATGTTTACTGGCACCAGCCGTTGAGCGTTTGTAAATTCATCAGTTATTCTGCACTCTGGCACACTCAGACTAGAGTGCTCTGAAATCGGAGTAGATAGCAGGAATTAACAATATCCATTGAGAATGCACAATGACTATACTACTTTGCTAAGAATGACGTGAATAATCAAGTCAATAAATGTTGGGTAGTTAATAGCCAACTAACATTAGGTAGCTAGCTAACATACCGGTACATACTGCTATAATGATATGCTATGCGGTTTGTAAGGATAGCGTAGCTAACACATTGTCAGCCAACATAATGTGTAACGTAACTTATTTGAAAAGTCATTACTTAATTACATTGCTCAACATTTTCTTAACATTTGTCATAATTAGTTAAAGCAATGAATTTGTATCTGCTCTCATTGGACTCTGCATATTTTCTGCCATTTTCTTCAAATCTGAAAACGTTATGGAGCCACTCCCATTTTCTGAAGAATTGCATTATGGGCCCTAAAATACGGAAGTAGTGTTCACTGCTTGTATACTTCGTATTTTTGTGAATTTAGTACGACATCTGAGAACTTTTGCCATAATAACTATATCCATACTATGACCAATAAGCATGCTACATACTCAATTTACGTCACAAATTGTATGATTAATGCAGTTAGTATGAGTATTCAAACACAGCTAACGTGTAAAATAATTAATGTGAAGAATTGATCGCAATATCCATTCAAACAATGCTGTCAATCCACAGCCATACACTGGATGAAATCATTTGATGATAGGACATTTATGGTCTGTTTACATATATTTTAGAGGCTATTTATACAGAACATTTGTATAAAACCCGTATAAACTGTATTTATAATTATCTGACAATATTTTAAGGTGACTATTATTCCATTACACAATTTCTGACATCACACTTTTATTTTCCTGCATAACTAAAAGCAGGAAATGTATCACCTATGCCTCTACTGCCATTCATTCCAATTAAACTGGTTTTGGATTTCTCCCTGACCAAGATGGCTTCCATTTTGGCCCCATTATGGAACTTTGAGGGTTTATGACACAGCCCCTCCAGTAATTTAATAGGATCTCTATGTCACTATCAATAAACATCACAAGAAGGTGCAGAGTGTTTGTTTTGCCTGCTGGGGGGCAAGGAAACCCTCAGCTCCGCTTAAACTATTGACAACTGCGTGCTGTTTACAAGGCATTTTTAAATAAAAGTGAACTATTTGGTTGTGATGCCTCGTTCATGTGCTAGTCGGGAACAAGGACATTTCCGACTTGCTAACTGGTTGTAGTCATACACGTGCCGCATTCAACGAATCTGCAAGTCGGACGTTTCTGAGTTTCCTAGTTCCGACTAGAATGTGAATGTGGCATACAATCATCACCTCTTGAAAATTATAGTCAGAACTACACATTTCGATTATTCCATGCAAAAAAATTGCTTAATGCCAGGACTCTTATGAGATGTTTGATTTCATTTTCAATTGCATTAATGTCAGCAGGGATGGGTGGGTTACTTTCTAAATGTAATCCGTTACAGTTACTAGTTACTTGTCCGCAATTGTTATCAGTAACATAACTTTTGGAATCCCCAAACTCAGCAACGTAATATGACTACATTCAGTTACCTTTAGATTACTTTCCCCTTAGAAGGAATTAGAAGAAGACAAAAATGTATGTTACCAATACATCTATTGCAGGATAAATCAATGTTAAAGTTTACATAGCTGGCCATATATGGATGTTACATATTCTTCTAACACATCGCTTTCTACTACATATAATAATACAATTAAATTATATCTTTACATTAAAAACCAAAGTCTATCAGTATTCCAGTCATTCCAATAAATGTTACACCTTGGTCTTCAAGAAAAGGACTTGGAAATATGGAAGTATAGATTAGCCAAATTGATTTACCTGAGCATATCCCCGAAACTATTAGCCAGCCCTACTCTGTTGTTTATGATTTTGTTGTCATGGAGGATTTGAATTGGGGGGGAAAATGCTGCGCTCATGGAATGGTATGCTTTGAGCACGAGTGAAAAGTCCTTTTTACATGTGAAAAATGAATTCCATATGCTGCATTTGCTATAGGCGTATTGTTTAACTTTTTGTTGGTGAAGCTTTGATATCTTAATAATATTCAGCTGTTTAAAGGGCAAATCCACAGATGAAACAATAACAAAACGGACGCCCCACCTCTGTTTTAGTAAAAAGCTGAGGGAGGTGCCTGGAGAAATGTAACTACTCTCAGATTAATAGACAGAGCTATGGATGCAAGGACTGACCATCCATGATATAACAATTATTGTTTTAACGATGTTATGAGGCTATACAGTGTTTGTTTACATTTATAATGTTTACAAACATTGGAGAAAAACAAGCTTATATTTTGGGTTCTCATGGAGTGTGACAGTTGAACTGAGCTCATGAGGCATTTATAAGTTATATTCTTCAAGAATCAATGGATATATACAGTTGAAGTCTAAAGTTTACATACACTTAGGTTGGAGTCATAAAAACTAATTTTCAACCACTCCACAAATTTCTTGTTAACAAACTATAGTTTTGGAAAGTCGGTTAGGACATCTACTTTGTGCATGACACAAGTCATTTTTCCAACAATTGTTTACATACAGATTATTTCACTTATAATTCACTGTATCACAATTCCAGTGTGTCAGAAGTTTACATACACTAAGTTGACTGTTTAAACAGCTTGGAAGATTTCAGAAAATTATGTCATGGCTTTAGAAGCTTCTGATAGGTTAATTGACATCATTTGAGTCAATTGGAGGCCAACCTGTGGATGTATTTCAAGGCCTACCTTCAAGCTCAGTGCCTCTTTGCTTGACATCATGGGAATATCAAAAGAAATCAGCCAAGACCTCAGAAAAATCCTTGTAGACCTCAACAAGTTTGGTTCATCCTTGGGAGCAATTTCCAAATGCCTGAAGGTACCACGTTCACCTGTACAAACAATAGTACGCAAGTATAAACATCATGGGACCACGAAGCCGTCATACCGCTCAAGTAGAAGACACGTTCTGTCTCCTAGAGATGAACGTACTTTGGTGTGAAAGGTGCAAATCAATCCCAGAACAGCAGCAAAGGACCTTGTTTAGATGCTGGAGGAAACAGGTACAAAAGTATCTATATCCACAGTCAAACGAGTCCTATATCGACATAACCTGAAAGGCCACTCAGCAAGGAAGAAGCCACTGCTTCAAAATCGCAATAGAAAGGCCAGACTATGGTTTGCAACTGCACATGTGGACAAAGATCGTACTTTTTGGAGAAATATCTTCTGGTCTGATGAAACAAAAATAGAACTGTTTGGCCATAATGACCATCGTCATGTTTGGAGGAAAAAGGGGGAGGCTTGCAAGCCGAAGAACACCATCCCAACTGTGAAGCATGGGGTGGCAGCATCATGTTGTGGGGGTGCTTTGCTGCACGAGGGACTGGTGCACTTCACAAAATAGATGGCATCATGAGGGAGGAAAATTATGTAGATATATGGAACCAACATCTCAAGACATCAATCAGGAAGTTAACCTTTTTGGGATAGGGGGCAGCATTTCACTTTTGGATGAATAGCGTGCCCAGAGTGAACTGCCTCATACTCTGTCCCAGATGCTAATATATGTATATTATTAATAGTATCGGATAGAAAACACTCTGAAGTTTCTAAAACTGTTTGAATGATGTCTGTGAGTATAACAGAACTCATATGGCAGGTAAAAACCTGAGAAGAAATCCAAACAGGAAGTGAGAAATCTGAGGTTGGTCAATTTTCAACCCAGTCCCTATTGAATTCACAGTGAGATATGGATGAAGTTGCACTTCCTAGGGCTTCCACTGTCAACCGTCTTTAGAAACTGGTTTGAGGATTCTACTATAAAGGAGGGGCTCATGACAGCTCTTTGAGTCAGTGGTCTGGCAGGGTGTCTCAGGCTTGTGACGCGCGCTCCCGACAGAGTTTGCTCTCGTTCCAGTGCTTTTTGGAAGATGGATTACTGGGCTGAACACGCTAACAACAAGTGGCTAAATTATGGACTTTATGGAACAAATTAGTAATTTATTGTCGAACTGGGATTCCTGGGAGTGCCTTCCGATGAAGATCATCAAAGGTAAGTTAATATTTATAGTGTTTTTTCTAACATCTGTTGACTCCAAAATGGCAGATATTTCTATGGCTGTTTTGGGTTCTGAGCGCTGTTTCAGATTATGCTTTTTCCGTAAAGTTTTTTTTAAATCTGACACAGCGGTTGCATTAAGGAGAAGTCTATCTTTAATTCTGTGAATAACACTTGTATCTTTTATTAATGTTTATTATGAGTATTTCTGCAAAATCACAGGGTGTTTTGGAATCAAAACATTACTGAACGTAACGCACCAATGTAAACTGAGATTTTTGGATATAAATATGCACATTATCGAACAAAACATACATGTATTGTGTAACATGATATCCTATGAGTGTCATCTGATAAAGATCAAAGGTTAGTGATTCATTTGATCTATATTTCTGCTTTTTGTGATTACTATCTTTGGCTGGAAAAATGGCTGTGTTTTTTTGACTTGGCTATGACCTAACATAATCCAATGTTGTGCTTTCGCTGTAAAGCATTTTTGAAATCGGACACGATGGGTAGATTAACAAGATGTTTATCTTTCATTTGCTGTATTGGACTTGTTAATGTGTGAAAGTTACATATTTCTAAAAAATATTTTTGAATTTTGCGCACTGCCTTTTCATCGGAATGCTAGCGGAACGCCATGTCCTATAAAGGCTAAAGCTTCGTCGCAAATGGCTCTTCCAAATGGACAATGACCCCAAGCATCAAATCAAATCAAATGCATTTATATAGCCCTTCTGACATCAGCTGATATCTCAAAGTGCTGTACAGAAACCCAGCCTAAAATCCCAAATAGCAAGCAATGCAGGTGTAGAAGCACGGTGGCTAGGAAAAACTCCCTAGAAAGGCCAAAACCTAGGAAGAAACCTAGAGAGGAACCAGGCTATGAGGGGTGGCCAGTCCTCTTCTGGCTGTGCCGGGTGGAATTATAACAGAACATAGCCAAGATGTTCAAATGTTCATAAATGAACAGCATGGTCAAAAAATTACAGTGCCTTGCGAAAGTATTCGGCCCCCTTGAACTTTGCGACCTTTTTCCACATTTCAGGCTTCAAACATAAAGATATAAAACTGTATTTTTTTGTGAAGAATCAACAACAAGTGGGACACAATCATGAAGTGGAACGACATTTATTGGATATTTCAAACTTTTTTAACAAATTAAAAACTGAAAAATTGGTGGTGCAAAATTATTCAGCCCCTTTACTTTCAGTGCAGCAAACTCTCTCCAGAAGTTCAGTGAGGATCTCTGAATGATCCAATGTTGACCTAAATGACTAATGATGATAAATACAATCCACCTGTGTATAATCAAGTCTCCGTATAAATGCACCTGCACTGTGATAGTCTCAGAGGTCCGTTAAAAGCGCAGAGAGCATCATGAAGAACAAGGAACACACCAGGCAGGTCCGAGATACTGTTGTGAAGAAGTTTAAAGCCGGATTTGGATACAAAAAGATTTCCCAAGCTTTAAACATCCCAAGGAGCACTGTGCAAGCGATAATATTGAAATGGAAGGAGTATGAGACCACTGCAAATCTACCAAGACCTGGCCGTCCCTCTAAACTTTCAGCTCATACAAGGAGAAGACTGATCAGAGATGCAGCCAAGAGGCCCATGATCACTCTGGATGAACTGCAGAGATCTACAGCTGAGGTGGGAGACTCTGTCCATAGGACAACAATCAGTCGTATATTGCACAAATCTGGCCTTTATGGAAGAGTGGCAAGAAGAAAGCCATTTCTTAAAGATATCCATAAAAAGTGTTGTTTAAAGTTTGCCACAAGCCACCTGGGAGACACACCAAACATGTGGAAGAAGGTGCTCTGGTCAGATGAAACCAAAATTGAACTTTTTGGCAACAATGCAAGACGTTATGTTTGGCGTAAAAGCAACACAGCTGAACACACCATCCCCACTGTCAAACATGGTGGTGGCAGCATCATGGTTTGGGCCTGCTTTTCTTCAGCAGGGACAGGGAAGATGGTTAAAATTGATGGGAAGATGGATGGAGCCAAATACAGGACCATTCTGGAAGAAGTCTGCAAAAGACCTGAGACTGGGACGGAGATTTGTCTTCCAACAAGACAATGATGCAAAACATAAAGCAAAATCTACAATTGAATGGTTCAAAAATAAACATATCCAGGTGTTAGAATGGCCAAGTCAAAGTCCAGACCTGAATCCAATCGAGAATCTGTGGAAAGAACTGAAAACTGCTGTTCACAAATGCTCTCCATCCAACCTCACTGAGCTCGAGCTGTTTTGCAAGGAGGAATGGGAAAAAATGTCAGTCTCTCGATGTGCAAAACTGATAGAGACATACCCCAAGCGACTTACAGCTGTAATCGCAGCAAAAGGTGGCGCTACAAAGTATTAACTTAAGGGGGCTGAATAATTTTGCACGCCCAATTTTTCACTTTTTGATTTGTTAAAAAAGTTTGAAATATCCAATAAAATGTCGTTCCACTTCATGATTGTGTCCCACTTGTTGTTGATTCTTCACAAAAAAATACAGTTTTATATCTTTATGTTTGAAGCCTGAAATATGGCAAAAGGTCGCAAAGTTCAAGGGGGCCGAATACTTTCGCAAGGCACTGTATAATCACAGGCAGAACAGTTGAAACTGGAGCAGCAGCACAGCCAGGTGGACTGGGGACAGCAAGGAGTCATCATGCCCGGTAGAACCTTGTCATTGATATACACGATCACCTTGCACCCGATCATGTCCCGGGAACACCTCGTTCAGGAAGGCCTGAAACACTGACGGAGCATTGGATAGTCCATAAGGTATCACCAAGTACTTGTAGTGCCCAGACGCCATGCTGAAGGTCATTTTCCAATCAATCCCCTTCTCCGATGCGGATAAGATTGTAGGTGCTCTGCAAACCATTGAATGGTGGCCACCATTGAACAGTTCTGTGGTGATGGAATTGAGACCTTTGTAATCGATACAGGGAGAGAGATCCCCATCCTTCAAAGAAGCCTACCAACGCCGGAGAGGTGGATGAGAGGACAAAACACTGTTGGAGAGCCTCCTGGATGTACTTCATGGCCTCGGTCTCAGCACCAACAGAGGGAAGACGCAGCTGCGCAGAACCTTCTAGTAGGTCGATGGCATAGTCCCAGGCGCGATGAGGGAGACAGGTGGCTTGGGTCTTGGAGAACACCACCCAGAGATTCTGGTAAACCTCCGGGATGTCGGGCTGGATGGAAACCACAGGACTCTCAACTGACGTGGAACCGCAAGGCAAGGGAAAGCAGGTCCTCCACCATCCGGGATTCCATCCTCGACCAGGAGAAGGTGGGGTCATTACATTGGAGCCATGGGAGGCTGAGGATGACTTTGTGCACTGGTGCAGTGATAATGAGGAATGGAAGGCTCTCCTGGTGCATGGATGCCACGGTGAAGAAGAGTGGTGCTGTGACGTGTGCGATAATGCCGGATCCCACTGGTCGATTGTCCAGGGCGTGGACTGAAAGAGGTGAGTGGGTGCAAGGAAATATTCATATAGATGAGGGCCTGGTCAATGAAATGCCCCACGGCACTGAAATCCTCTAGATAGAAACAGAGGTAGAAACACCACGAGGGACAGCCAACCAGTGAAATGAAAACCAGGAACGGTTTGGCGGAAAACAACAGAGTACTCATGCCTTTCCCATGAAATGGATGATCAAAGGGCCGCCCCTCTGCTCTCATGGATCCCGGGTTGGGGCACACCGGACATCGCTGAAGCCTCTCCTGACCACAATGACTCCGGCGGTGCCGCTCTGCTGCGTGGACCCCATCTCCATGGGTTCAGGACGGCCAAAGGAGGGAGAAGAGTGGCGGGGTGGGCATCGGCACCACCGAAAATGGTTATCCAAACGAATACCCATTGCGATGAGTGTGTCCAAGGAAAGGTTGTCATCCCGATACGCCAACTCCATTTGTACCTCTTGGCGCAGTCCTCCCCCGGAATAGGGTGCGGAGTGCCGGCTCATTCCATCCGCTGGAGGCCGCCACAGTCCGAAAGGTGACTTCTCCGTACTCCACAGTGGTCTGAGCACCCTAATGGAGTTGGAGAAGCCACTCACCTCACTCTCTGCCCTCTGGAGGATGATCGAAGACCGCCCTGAATAGAGCCATGAACCACCAACCTTGGACCTTTCGGGGGTGGGGGCTCCCGTCTGATTTACAAAATGGAGGGAGCACTGGACTTGGAAACCACAATATTTCGATGGAGTACTGTCATACTTCTCCGGAAGGGACAGTCGGGCATGACTGACCTGGGCGGACTGCTAGGTAGGCTGGGGGACTGGTTCACTGTGACGACCTGTTGTAGAAGGCCCTCTAATAATGGTATGAAGATCTTCTCTGGTGTTGTCAAGGCGGTGGAGAATGTGAAGGACCTCCTCCATAGCCATACCCAATTGCTCCAGCTGGTCGTGGTGTTGGTTGCTTAGATGACCCTGTTCGTTGACCATCTGGAAGATGGCTTTATCTTCTGCTTCCGTATCAAGCGGTAGTATTCTGTTACTTATACAGGTGCAGGTGCAGGTTCAGAAGGTGAGATTAATAATGATCAACTCAAATAAACAAAACATGAGAAGCATACAGAACGTGAACGTAAACAATACTACCTAGTGACTGATGGCTACTGAGGGCTAAATAAAGGGAGAGTAATCAAGGAAATAATTATGTCCAGGTGTGCGTAATGATGGGGAGCAGGTGTGCACAATGATAGTTGCCAGGGCCGGTAGACGTCACTGGAGCGGGGGAGCAGGAGTAGGCATGACCAAGGTTGGGGAGTAATGGATTACATGTAAAGGATTACAAAAAAACGGTAGCTGCAATCCGTTACATTACCTGCAAAAATATTGTAATCCGATTACAGATACTTTTGAAAAACTAGATGATTACTTTGGTGATTACTTTTAAATTCAGAAAGGAGGTTTGCTGAGAAAAAAAATCTTTGTCACTTCTCTAGTTTTCTCAATGACATTGAAATCAGCATTGAAAAAAGGCGCAAATTTAAATTTGTTCCACCTGAGCGAGTCTGACCACGAGTCAGAGACCACTATGATGACACACCAAATGGGTTTGATAGATAGCGGGAAAAGAGCAGGAATAGGCTTTTCTAGGATACAGTCCAAGCTATGTCTTCCAATGGTATGACTTCTGTTGGCATCCAAAGATTATCCAACTTGAATAAACGCTTGGAGGTAAGGATGACAGCAGTGGTGTAATCTACGGTGATACGGATATCACTTATTGTTATCTACATAGCGCATTGATGTGAATCACACTGCTGCTCTCTCATTTAGCTATTTGCGCCTTACAGATTGTGGTTGTTGTGGGTGGCTGTTCACAAATCTAAATGTGTATTTGAACCCAATAATGGCTGAATTCAAGAAGTTTAAGCTGCCTATCAATCATTGCTTTTGAAACCAGTGGACAGTCAGTGAAAAATGCGCTCTTGCAACAGCTGCACAGTGCGGATCCCAGCCTATGGAATGAAAGTGGGATTTTTATAGCTCAATATAATTCATGCTAATAAAAATGTTTTATCCATAGGCCTAATGGACACATGTTCAAACTCGCACACATTTAATAGACATAAAGGGGTAATCTGTAGTTGCTACATCAATTTTTGGACTTGTAAATTATATATATATATATATATATATCCATTGATTCCTGAAGAATATAACTTATAAATGCCTCATGAGCTTAGTTCAACAGCCACACTCCATTAGAAAACAAAATATAAGCTTGTTTTCTCCAATGTTTGTAAATGTAAATAAACACTGTATAGCCTCAAAACATGGTTAAACCAATCAATTTGATATCATGGATGGTTAGTTCTTGCATCCATAGCTCTGTCTATTAATCTGAGAGTGGTTACATTTCTCCAGGCCCATCCCTGAGCTTTTTACCAAAACAGAGGCGGGGTGTCCATTTAGTTATTGTTTCATCTGTGGATTTGCCCTTTAAACAGCTGCATATTATCAAGATATCAAAGTGTCACCAACAAAAGGTTTAACAATAGGCCTATAGAAAATGCAGCATATGGCATTAATTTTTCACATGTAAATAGCACTTTTCAGTCGTGCTCAAAGCATACCATTCCATGAGTGCAGTATTTTTTTCCCAACTAGAATCAATGACCCCATTCACTCCTCCAAGACAACAAAATCACAAACAACAGAGTAGGGCTGGCTAATAAATCCTTAGTTTTGGGGTTATGCTCGAGTAAAACAATTTGGCTAATCTATACTTCCATATTTCCAAGTCCTATTCTTAAAGATCAATGGATATAACATGTATTGGAATGACTGGAATTCTGATAGACTTTGGTTTTTAATGTAAAGATATAATTGAATCGTATTATTATATGTAGTTGAAAGCAATGGGTTAGAAGAAGCCTACATAACCAACCAATGAAGTCAAATGTAACATCCATATACAGTTGAAGTTGGAAGTTTACATAAACTTTAGCCAAATACATTTAAACTCAGTTTTTCACAATTCCTGACATTTAATCCAAGTAAAAAGTCCCAGTCTTAGGATCACCACTTTATTTTAAGAATGTGAAATGTCAGAATAATAGTAGAGATAGTGATATAGTTCAGATTTTATTTCTTTCATCACATTCCCAGTGGGTCAGAAGTTTACATGGCATTCAATTCGTATTTGGTAGCATTACCTTTAAATTGTTTAATCATTCAAAACGTGTATTCATGTGTGGATGTCCATCACCCATTTCGTAGGATATGATATTGTGGACTACAGGAAAAGGAGGGCCGAGCACGCCCCCATTCTCATCGACAGGGCTGTAGTGGAGCAGGTTGAGAGCTTCAAGTTCCTTGGTGTCCATATCACCAACAATCTATCATGGTGCAACCACACCAAGACTGTCATGAAGAGGGCACGACAATGTCTATTCCCCCTCAGGAGAATGAAAATATTTGGCATTGGTCCTTAGATCCTCAAAAAGTTATTCAGCTGCACCATCGAGAACATCCTGACTGGTTGCATCACCACCTGGTATGGCAACTGCTCGGCATCCGACCGCAAGGTGCTACAGAGTGTAGTGCGTACGGCCCAGTACATCACTGGGGCCAAGCTTCCTGTCATCCAGGACCTCTATACCAGGCGATGTCAGAGGAAGGCCCTAAAAATTGTCATAGACTGTTCTCTCTGCTACCGCAGGGCAAGTGGTACCGAAGTGCCAACTGCCAAGTCTATGTCCAAATGGCTCCTTAACAGCTTCTACCCCAAGCCATAAGACTTCTGAACAGCTAATCAAATGGCTACCCAGACAATTTGCATTAACCCTCCATTTTCTATGCTGCTGCTACTCGCTGTTTATTACCTATGCACAGTCACTTTACCCCTACCTACATGTACAAATGACCTCGATTAACCTGTACTCCTGCACATTGACTTGGTACTGGTACCCTATAGCCTCGTTATTGTTCTCTTATTGTGTTACTTTTTAAGCCTTAGTTTATTTAGTAAATATTTTCTTAACTCTTATTTTTCTTAACTGCATTGTTGGTTAAGGGCTTGTAAGTAAGCATTTCACTGTAAGGTCTACCTGTTGTATTTGGCGCATGTGAAAAATGTCATTTGATTTTGATTTGATGTTACGAATTACAATTTGTATTATATGTTAAGAATTTGCAAAACGTACAATATGTTACGAATTTGCAAAACGTATGGTATGTTACAAATTCTAGCTAGGTGCCTAGATGGTTAATGTTAGCTAAGCAAGGGGTTAGGGGTTTAGGGTTAATTTCATGAGTTAGGTTAAAGGGTTAACCTCTACAAGATATGGTGCCCACCCCCGCGGGATGGTTGAGCTAACGTAGGCTAATGTGATTAGCATGAGGTTGTAAGTAACAACAAATATTCTCCTACATTAATTTCACATTTCCACAAACTTCAAAGTGTTTTCTTTCAAATGGTATCAAGAATATGCATATCCTTGCTTCAGGTCCTGAGCTACATTTTAGGCGAAAATTTAAAAAAAGTGTTGGATCCTTAGTAAGAGGTTTTAAGTAGCCATATGTCTCATGCAACCAAAAACAAACAGAACATATCATGCTAAATGGGTGTCTCGGATTTACATACAGAACAATACAAAATGCTCGGAGACCAGGTTGGTGGTACAGTAAAATGTAGCACATGAAAAAGCATAGTATATATGGGAAGTACTAATACACCTTGATATAGGGGAGGCGCATTTAAGCACATGAGGAAATTTGGCTTGGATGGATTTTTAAGTAAACCTGCAAAAGAGCAAATGTAAACCAGGGATAAAAAATATACTACCCTCCCCTGTGCCCAATAAAAAAAAGTTGATCAACCCTCCCCTATTTTGGATCACTCCTCCGACCCAATAAATTGCGATCTGTCCGTTAGAATAACTGTCCACATCTGCTTTTCCTCAGCCGACAATACCAGTGATTTACAGCAAAATTACTAGCCTATGTCCATATACTATAGTAGAAAAGTTTAGGCTACCTATTATTTTGGTCAGCTTGTCGAGAAATAGCCTATTCCAAACAGACTCTGGGACAGTTGATTCCAAATTCATACAAACAGTAGGCTAAGACTAGGCAATGAGTCCGATGCAACAGATCACAACGTTTAGCTTAAAATGTTGATAAACTATTATTTATTCACATTATACAGCCAGCAATGTGCCCCAGGCAGTAGGCTACGCGCGAATGTTCGTTCCATAATGCAATTAGAGGGAAAATAACGTCGTCAAAAGAGCACTGCACATGTGAGTGGTTTCATGTGATAGAGATGAAAATATCCTTTGGCAATTTAGAAAGAGAGGAGATCTGATAGGATACTTTGACTCAATGTAAGACATGCCTGTGTGGAGCGACTTCCGTGTGTTCGAGACAACTGGGAACTAGGAAAAAAACGAGCTCCGAATGAGAAAAATCTTTTTGACCGGTCATCCAACTCGGAATTCCAACTCGGGAACTCTGGCCCCAACTTTTCCGACCTGAAACTCATCTGCCTATTTTTCAGAGTTCCCAGATGTCATGAAAGCACCAAAATATGCTGTAGCAGCAGTTCGTGCACTGTCTGACAGATTTTCCACTCAAAGGCCCTGTATCTGTAAATGTGTGATAAATGAAATAGTTGAAGTCGAAAGTTTACATACACTTAAATTGGAGTCATTAAAACTCGTTTTTCAACCACTCCACGCATTTCTTGTTAAAACAAACTATAGTTTTGGCAAGTCGGTTAGGACATCTACTTTGTGCATGACACAAGTCATTTTTCCAACGATTGTTTACAGACAGATTATTTCACTTAAAATTCACTGTCACACTTCCAGTGGGTCAGAAGTTTACATACACTAAATTGACTGTGCCTTTAAACAGCTTGGAAAATTCCAGAAAATGATGTCATGGCTTTAGAAGGTTCTGATAGGCTAATTGACATCATTTGAGTGAATTGGAGGTGTATCTGTGGCTGTATTTCAAGGCCTACCTTCAAACTCAGTGCCTCTGCTTGACATCATGGGAAAATCAAAATAAATCAGTCAAGACCTCAGAAAAAAAACTGTAGACCTCCACAAGTCTGGTTCATCCTTGGGAGCAATTTCCAAATGCCTGAAGGTACCACGTTCATCATTACAAACCGTAGTACGCAAGTATAAACACCATGGGACCACGCAGCTGTCATACCGCTCAGGAAGGAGACGCGTTCTGTCTCCTAGAGATGAACGTACTTTGGTGTGAAAAGTGCAAATCAGTCCCAGAACAACCGCAAAGGACCTTGTGAAGATGCTGGAGGAAACAGGTACAAAATGATCTATATCCACAGTCAAAACGAGTCCTATATCGACATAACCTGAAAGGCCGCTCATCAATGAAGAAGCCACTGCTCCAAATGCCATAAAGAAAGCCAGACTACGGTTTTCAACTGCACATGGGGACAAAGATCATACTGTGTGGAGAAATATCCTCTGGTCTGATGAAACAAAAAGAGAACTGCTTGGCCATAATGACCATTGTTACAGTGCCTTGCGAAAGTATTCGGCCCCCTTGAACTTTGCGACCTTTTGCCACATTTCAGGCTTCAAACATAAAGATATAAAACTGTATTTTTTTGTGAAGAATCAACAACAAGTGGGACACAATCATGAAGTGGAACGACATTTATTGGATATTTCAAACTTTTTTAACAAATCAAAAAGTGAAAAATTGGGCGTGCAAAATTATTCAGCCCCCTTAAGTTAATACTTTGTAGCGCCACCTTTTGCTGCGATTACAGCTGTAAGTCGCTTGGGGTATGTCTCTATCAGTTTTGCACATCGAGAGACTGACATTTTTTCCCATTCCTCCTTGCAAAACAGCTCGAGCTCAGTGAGGTTGGATGGAGAGCATTTGTGAACAGCAGTTTTCAGTTCTTTCCACAGATTCTCGATTGGATTCAGGTCTGGACTTTGACTTGGCCATTCTAACACCTGGATATGTTTATTTTTGAACCATTCCATTGTAGATTTTGCTTTATGTTTTGGATCATTGTCTTGTTGGAAGACAAATCTCCGTCCCAGTCTCAGGTCTTTTGCAGACTCCATCAGGTTTTCTTCCAGAATGGTCCTGTATTTGGCTCCATCCATCTTCCCATCAATTTTAACCATCTTCCCTGTCCCTGCTGAAGAAAAGCAGGCCCAAACCATGATGCTGCCACCACCATGTTTGACAGTGGGGATGGTGTGTCCATGGTGATGAGCTGTGTTGCTTTTACGCCAAACATAACGTTTTGCATTGTTGCCAAAAAGTTCAATTTTGGTTTCATCTGACCAGAGCACCTTCTTCCACATGTTTGGTGTGTCTCCCAGGTGGCTTGTGGCAAACTTTAAACAACACTTTTTCTGGATATCTTTAAGAAATGGCTTTCTTCTTGCCACTCTTCCATAAAGGCCAGATTTGTGCAATATACGACTGATTGTTGTCCTATGGACAGAGTCTCCCACCTCAGCTGTAGATCTCTGCAGTTCATCCAGAGTGATCATGGGCCTCTTGGCTGCATCTCTGATCAGTCTTCTCCTTGTATGAGCTGAAAGTTTAGAGGGACGGCCAGGTGTTGGTAGATTTGCAGTGGTCTGATACTCCTTCCATTTCAGTATTATCGCTTGCACAGTGCTCCTTGGGATGTTTAAAGCTTGGGAAATCTTTTTGTATCCAAATCCGGCTTTAAACTTCTTCACAACAGTATTTCGGACCTGCCTGGTGTGTTCCTTGTTCTTCATGATGCTCTCTGCGCTTTTAACGGACCTCTGAGACTATCACAGTGCAGGTGCATTTATACGGAGACTTGATTACACACAGGTGGATTGTATTTATCATCATTAGTCATTTAGGTCAACATTGGATCATTCAGAGATCCTCACTGAACTTCTGGAGAGAGTTTGCTGCACTGAAAGTAAAGGGGCTGAATAATTTTGCACGCCCAATTTTTCAGTTTTTGATTTGTTAAAAAAGTTTGAAATATCCAATAAATGTCGTTCCACTTCATGATTGTGTCCCACTTGTTGTTGATTCTTCACAAAAAATACAGTTTTAAATCTTTATGTTTGAAGCCTGAAATGTGGCAAAAGGTTGCAAAGTTCAAGGGGGCCGAATACTTTCGCAAGGCACTGTATGTTTGGAGGAAAAAGGGGGAGGCTTGCAAGCCAAAGAATTCCATCCCAACCGTGAAGCACATGGGTGGCAGGCATCATGTTGTGGGGGTGCTTTGCTGCAGGAGGGACTGGTGCACTTCACAAAATAGATGGCATCATGAGGTTGGAAAATTATGTGGATATATTGAAGCAACATCTCAAGACAACAGTCAGGAAGTTAAATCTTTGTTGCAAATGGGTCTTCCAAATGGACAATGAACCCAAGCACACTTCCAAATTTGTGGCAAAATGGCTTAAGGACAACAAAGTCAAGGTATTGGAGGGCCATCACAAAACCCTGACCTCAATCCTATAGAACATTTGTGGGCAGAACTGAAAAAGTGTGTGTGAGCAAGGAGGCCTACAAACCTGACTCAATTACACCAGCTCTGTCAGGAGGAATGGGCCAAAATTCCCCCAACTTATTGTGGGAAGCTTGTGGAAGGCTACCCGAAACGTTTGACCCAAATTAAACAATTTAAAGGCAATGCTACCAAATACTAATTGAGTGTATGTAAACTTCTGACCCACTGGATGAAAGAAATAAAAGCTGAAATAAATAATTCTCTCTACTATTTGACATTTCACATTCTTAAAACAAAGTGGTGATCCTAACTGTCCTAAGACTGGGACTTTTTACTTGGATTAAATGTCAGGAATTGTGAAAACTGAGTTTAGATGTATTTGGCTAAGGTGTATGTAACTTCTGACTTCAACTGTACATAACAAATAATCTGTACACATGCTCCAATTTTAATTCCACAAAATGATGTAAATGATCCTATATAGTGATAAGCATGACCAGTCAAATGTATTTCCATCAATGAATATGCTAAAAAGCATTATTTGCAATGGGATTTTTAAAAATCAGGGCCAATTTTATTTATCGGCTTTTCTATTTTCTGATCTGAGAAAAGCAGGCTACTACTGGCTAACAGCAATGCTTTGGAGTCTCAAGGAGACATATGCTGAGTTCGGAAATCCCGACATCCGACTTCAGTGCATTCAAGACAACTGGGAACTCTGAAAAAAACGAGCTCGAACTGGGAAACATATCGCTTTGAACAGTCATCCAAGCTTTCTGACCTGAAGATCTCTGACATCATGATTTTAACTTTTTGAACTTTTTTTGAGTTACTAGTTGTCTTGGAAGCACTAGAGCTCGCCAGCTTGACGTCCTAAAACCTGGAAATTAGTTACCTTTAGTTCGTTCAGCCATTCATATGGTGAAAATTAATGGGGAAAGAATAGCGTTTTGGGATAAACACCAAAAATAAAGTCTGAGGTTAACACAAGCTTAGATCTGACAGGTTTTGTTCTATGAGATAATATCAGTCAGTTAACATGACCTTTATGAATTAAGCAACCTTTATCTGCTTTATGTGCTTTTTAAAATTAAATTAACGCTTCAAAAAGTGATGTTAGCTGATGATGGTTATATCATAGAACAAAACGTATAAGATTTCCTAAGCCTGTGTTTAACAAAAACCCTCCAATAACGCCATTCATTTTCACATAAGTTTGGTTCAAAGAACCATGGCGGAGTTAGTGCCTACAAAAAGACGCCATTACTATTTCTCTCACATGCATAGCAAAGATATTTATAACTAATTACCCATTCGTCTGTGTGCATAGTTTGAGCTACTCAAGAAAGGGATGTAATTTTCAGGGTAAGTTGCTAGAGGCTGGTTGATTTGTTGCTAAATGACATTATGATGTAATTACGTGATAACGTTAAACTGCGTCATTACGTAGAATACACAATAACGTTACTTAAATTGACTGGTCAGCTCGGCAAAAAATATGATTTTACATTCTTTTCTATACTTCTGGCTGTACAATTTTGATTGAGACATGTTGATTGATGTTGTAAGTTTGTTCAAGAACAAACATTCATGACCAACTATATTCATTGGGTTTGGCTCATCGAACCCGTACTACAGCTGCTGCAGTCAGCCAACAATGATTTGCAATTTGCTGAAATTGCTGCTGGCCTGCTGCTGACGTCACTCACAATGCACTTTTGCAGCCAGGCACGAGTGTGTGACAGAGATAATATTTTTTGGTGTCATTTAGAGGGAAAATGCGTGCATTTTAGTGTTTGAGTCACTTTTAAAAAGTTGCTAAAAGTTCCAAATACATTTTTAAAAGTAGCTAAATTTGTTGCTAGGTGCTGTTTGGAAAAAAAAGTTGCCAGGGTCATCTGAAAAATTGCTAAATTGGCATCACTGGTGACATTACAGGCTAAGCTCAGTGCTGCCCCCAAAAATGGAATGCTGACAGGGGTACTGCAGGCTTCCATTAGCTATTAAATTATCCTTCTAACTTCTTCTGTGTGCGATTTTAAAATAATCTGTTCAAGGACATACATCTGGTGTATTATTTTTTAATATACACGAAGACTGACCACAAATATTAATATTAGATCATTTTTCCATTCCTATAATGGATCCTGTTTTGTGCAAACAATGCCCGCAGTACCGTGGTCGGCCTTGAACACCTGCGGCTTCAATGAGAGGGGGCAGTCTTTCTCCCCTGGTATAGAGGTGTTGGTTGTTTAGCAACAACTGATGCCTGCACAACTATGGGGTAAAACAAACTGGGTTGGCTTAGATCAGCATGTCCAAAACTTGGTCCTGGGGACCTCAAGGGGAACACGTTTTGGTTTTTGCTCCAGCACTACACAGCTGATTTCAAATAATCAACGTTTGATGATTAGTTCATTATTTGAATCAATTGTGTAGTGCTAGGGCAAAAACCAAAACGTGCACCCCTTGGCCGAGTTTGGGAAACGCTGGCTTAAGTTGCTTACAACATGTAAGCTATATTTTGTCTCCAAAGTTTATTGAAAACACAACTACATCTGCACAATGAGCACTTGTTTCCTCTCAAATACATCCATACAGTTGTTGGTTAGCTCACTGGCGCACTTTAGCCATATTAGCATTGACATGAAATCAGTCAAAACACCTCAAAACAAGACATGGTATCAAGAACAAGATAAAACGATCTGAAACACCCCACGATCTGAAACGATTCCCCACATTGCAGTTTCTTGTCACTCTTGCTAGCAATCTGGCTATCCAACAACATGCTGACTTCTGTCCCATAGAAGCACACAGATTGGTTTTGTGACATTGTCCGATACACAGTATTTATTTATTTTTTTACCCCCTTTTTTCTCCCCAATTTCGTGGTTTCCAATTGGTGGTAGTTACAGTCTTGTCTCATCGCTGCAAGTCCCGTACGGACTTGGGAGAGGCGAAGGTCAAGCGCCGCCCCATGGGCCTCCCGGTCGCGAACCCAGAATCTCTGGTGGCACAGCTAGCACTGCGCCACCCAGGGGGCCACTGATACACAGTATTAACAGAAATCACTCTGCCACTTCCTGGTTGCTAAAATTCGAATAGTTTGCCTAATTTTTGTTTATATGACAAAACAAGCAAGTATCATGTAGAGAATCATAGTACCATCTAAATCGCTGTGAAAAATATTTTCCATAACCAAAAGTATTGTATTTTCAGCTGTTTGAAGCTGGTGTACAAAAGTGAAAGATGCAAAAACGAAAGCATAGAAAGCATAGAAATAGTGCACATAGAATAGATCTACCACTTCTTAGACTTGCTTGATAAATCTATAACACACGTTTCTATGTGAATTTGGTCAGTTCGCCCAAAAAGTTACATATTGTACCTTTAATGTACAATCTCTATGTGTTGATAGTGTCCTGACAGACATGTTCAAACATCACTGCACTCAAACATCTACATTTCATATGTGAACATGCTTCTGTCTAATGCTCCATAATGATGTTTCCTCTTCTTTTGCAGATGTTTTGGTGATTTAAGGATTGTGCTGCTTTACCTACTGTCCCGTGAGTCACAGCCAGCTGCACTCTAACTAACTGTACGCTTTTCATTTTAATTAGGAGCTTTCATTAAAAGAGCCCAAGAGAAAATGTGCATTTACTTCAGAGACCAAAGCCTGTTTCTATAAATCAATAGGGATGTTTCAGTCCAGAGGCCTCCGCATGGATCGAGGGCACTCTGCATTGTTTCCAAGGCCAAGATCCTGGTTACAAAGACCAACATCCTGTTTCCAGAGGCGATCCCTCAGAGCGTCAGCAGACCCCACCTCTTCAGATGATGTCTACATCAGTTGCCTTTACGGTGATACTCTTGCAATACCTAAATATCCACAGCAACAGAATCAGAAGACACCATTCATTCTGATTCAATACCCATGCAGGGCTGGGTTGGAAATGACTATGGTGCTTTAAAGCAATATCAAAACTCTATTGCTGTTACTTTCATTAGAAGATCCTGTTCTAACTCTACCTGTGTTCTCTCAGCCCAGGGCTTCCGCTGCACTCTGCAGCAAAGGCCCAGCTGCAGCAGTGCCAGAGGAGCGGGAGGGAGACCAGTGAGCAGTGCTCTGGGTAGACTGGAGAACAGCCCAGGGAGGGGGACCAGAGCCGTGAGCAGACCAGTTACTGCACCCGGGGGAGGAGGAAGGCGCAGAGACCCGGGCCAGAGACCTGGAGCTCAAATCAGGGGCAGGACAGGTAAACACCCTTCTCTTAGTGGAAAATATCTAATATATTCCAACTGTCAAAGTCTTTCTTTCTTGATCTCCTAATTTTTCATATCCTGTTTATATTTTCGCTTGCTTACACAGTCCCTTAATCCACAAAGCTAACTTGGAAGGAACACTAGCTTTGCATGTAACAAACCAAACGCAAATCAAAATCCCAATTACTACTGCTTAAATGGCTGACCTGACCTGTGCTGCAGCATCTGGTGCTAAACTGTGCTCATCACTGTCATAATGGGTGACTGAGGCTGCTGTTTACTCTTAGTGCTAACCATTGAAAAAGCCCTTTGATCAGAGTTCTCTCTTATGAGCCAACAGTAGAGCTATACACACAAGCTTCCATCTGCCTCATAAATTCCCATAAACATAACCAAATAACATGGATAAACTAATCTTTTCCCTTTCTGACTTCAGGCTAAACAGTTGTGGTTTATTTTTGGTTGCCCAAATAAATAATCAATCAATTTTATTACCCGTTCACATGAAATTTCCTCTCTCTGTGTTAGCTGCTGCTTTTATTAGTCACCTTTGAAATCGTTGATCGATAATGGTCACACACATACACACACAGTCTTAACACTGCTTTAAATGAAGTTGTGCTCAATCTCTCATATACTGACCATGTTCATTTCAAGACATTGTATTTGGGACATTGGCCAAGAATGTATATCAAACATCTGCAGCTGTAGTTTCAGAAGGTAGCTGTTGACACTCCAAAACCACATCTCTCACATTGACTGACTGACTTTGTTATACATTTCTTGTAAGAATGTCCCAGAGTGCCCTGCAACACCAAACATGACGACACACATAGACAGCAGCAGGACACGTGGAGGGGGAGGATGCCTTTCTCAACATCATCCACACTGCATCTTTATCTGCCTTCTTCATCATACTATGAGGATGAAGAGCAGGAGACGGATATAGAGATAGAGAATGAGGATGTGAGGTATGGTTTTATTTATGGGTGTTATACAGGTGTTATAATGTCATACATATAGTGCATTCGGAAAGTATTCAGGCCCCTTGACTTTTTCCACATTTTGTTACGTTACAGCCTTATTCTAAAATGGATAAATAGATTTTGTTCCCCATCATTTTACACACAATAACTCATAATGACAAAGCGAGAACGGGTTTTTAGAAACATTTCTGCAGCATTGAAGGTCCCCAAGAACAGTGGCCTCCGTCATTCTTAAAATGGAAGACGTTTGGAACCACCAAGAATCAACTTAGAGCTGGCCGCCTGGCCAAACTGAGCAATCAGGGGAGAAGGGCCTTGGTCAGGGAGGTGGCCAAGAACCCGATGGTCACTCTTACAGAGCTCCAGATTTCCTCTGTGGAAATGGGAGAACCTTCCAGAAGGACAACCATCTCTGCAGCACTCTACCAATCAGGTAAAGTGGCCAGACAGAAGCCAATCCTCAGTAAAAGGCACATGACAGCCCGCTTGGAGTTTGCCAAAAGGCACCTGAAAGGACTCTCAGACCATGAGAAACATGATTCTCTGGTCTGATGAAACCAAGATGTAACTCTTTGGCCTGAATGCCAAGAGTCACGTCTGGAGGACATCTGGCACCATGCCGTAGGGATGGTTTTCAGCAGCAGGGACTGGGAGACTAGTCAGGATCGAGGCAAAGATGAACGGAACAAAGTACAGAGAGATCCTTGATGAAAACCTGCTCAGAACCTCAGACTGGGGCGAAGGATCACCCTCCAACAGGACAACGACCCTAAGCACAGCCAAGACAACGCAACGCAGGAGTGGCTTTGATACAAGTCTCTGAATGTCCTTGAGTGACCCAGCCAGAGCCCGGACTTGAAGCCTATCAAACATCCCTGGAGAGACTTGAAAATTAGCTCTGCAGCGACGCTTCCAATCCAACCTGACAGAGCTTGAGAGGATCTGCAGAGAAGGGAGAAACTCCCCAAATACAGGTGTGCCAAGCCTGTAGCATCATACCCAAGACTTGAAGCTGTAAACGCTGCCAAAGGTGCTTCAACAAGTACTGAGTAAAGGGTCTGAATACAGATTTTTTTTTTTTAATCTGGTGTAGAGATACGATAGCCACTGATCAAATTATGGCAGAGAAACACATATGGTGTGAAGTTTAGAAGTACATTTTAACGTAGTGAGGCTAAACTTGTCATCTATTTCCTTTCTAATCATACACATCTGTTTATCACAGGCCAACAATAGAAAACAACGGCCTACAAGACACCACAGAAATGATCAGAACACCGACCCCTTCAGAAAATGGCACAATGCTGAACCCTACCAATAATACCAGTCTACAACAGGATCATAAAGAAACCATCCAAATACAAGAGTCCCCTACATTAAACCCCAGTCTACAGGGAACCTCAGAGGATATCATCAGGCCACAGGTCCCTACAGAAGACCTTAACTCAATGGAGCCCACTGACAATCCCAGGTTTCAGGGGATAACACATTACAGAACAACTGGCCTTGTGTTCCCAAAGCAGAGAGCTCATGGATATGACATGGAACAGCAACAGGAATGCATCCCTCTCCAGATAATGCCGGCAGCTGTTCAAGGGAGGGCCCCTACATCTGTTAGGCAGCATGTGAACAGACTCCCCAAAATAAAAACCACCAAGACCTTTGTGTGGGGCCTTTCTGGACCCCAGGAGATTAAGAGTGTGTTTGTTCTGCAGAGGCATATTGGCAGATACACAAATCAGACATGAGAACATTCATAATGCCATTCACATTGAATCCCATGTCAATCCATATCTTGGGTTTGTTGGGATATCTTACCTGCCAGTGAGACCCGATTCATATCCAAACATAAGAAATAGTCAGCTGAAAGGTTAGACCTTACAGGGGGAGCTGTGATTGTAAAAACACAATCTCACATAACCTGATCCAAGGAAATGCCAAAGGCAAAGATGATATTGCGATCTTACTTCCTGTTCAGAAAAGGCAAATATGTGTGTTGGTCTCTTTGGGTGAAAGAGAATGTGGTTTCCTAATGAAAAAGCATGTAAACATATTACACATTTAGCTCTGGGCTAAAAATACCTCATATGAGATATCAAAGTACACAGATGGGCTTTGTGTTCATGTCAAGACTGGGTTCTTCAATTGTCCAGATCATTTTAGGCATAATAGCAATAACATTACACGAATGGTGCAGTGAATACAGAACCGAAACGAGAGACATAAGAAAATACAAATGCATGCCATGGAAAACAGCAAGCGGATGGGGAATTACATTATATTGTGTTTAGTCCCACTGTTTATGTGTGCGATGGTCAGCTGCTGAGACATTTCCCAGTCATAAGCAGAGCAGTGGAGAATTCTAGATATAGACTACTGCCTGAGTGATGCCTATCCCCAGGACCCCATACTTCAGCTTTCCTTTAGTCCCATTACTTTATAAAATCAAAACCGTTCTGACCAACTCATTTGGCTCCATGACCAAAAACCCCCCAAAAATGGCACAAATAACATTACCTTACTTCAGTTAATACCTTACAGTAGGTTATGGAATATTTTGTCATCATTCTGCATTGTTGGGAAGGGCCTGTAAGTAAGCATTTCAGTGTTAGTCTACACCGGTTGTTTACAAAGCATATGACAAATAAACATTTGATTTTGATACATTTTGCCCCCTTGTGGTGAAAGAATGCATCCTATAGTCAATAGTCCAGGCTCCATTTGAGCCATACCATTTCAGTACTGTTGTTGATCAATGGCATTTGTCAAATACATCGTATGACATCATTGGTTGTTGCAGCCAGATTTTAATTAAACACTTAAACACCATAGGCTGTGTTTTAACCAATGACAAACAAGCCCAATGAAGGCTGCATCACATCCGGCCGTGATTGGGTGTCCCATAGGGCGGTGAACAGTTGGCCCAGCGTATTCCGGGTTTGGCCATCATTGTAATAAGAATTTGTTCTTAACTGACTTGCCTAGTTAAAGGTAAATGGAAAAAAAAAAAAAAAATCCAACAAGTACATCCCTATAGTTTATGGGGTTGTGCTGCTGATGCTAATTAACTTTCCCACAATCACACATTAATCAACCCTATAGTATTCTCTGAAGTCTGCACACCACGTAATTGAGCATGGGTGGATTTGAGAGGGACCTCTAGGAAATGTAGTTCTTATTACTAATTTTGACATTGTTTGAGCTTTCTGTTTTACATTAGTGAGTTTCCAGGTGTTTTTCCTACCGTTCCTGAGTATTATGAGGATATTGCACACATACAATACAGATAAATGATGCATATGATAGGAAGTACAATGCTTGTTTATATAGCCTTATGATTTTGTTAATTTAATCATCACTATGTACCTAGTCAAAACATTCAGTACCCATACACCCCACAGGTCTTTACTAGTTATTACATTCCTGCTATGAAATACTACATTCTTCAGATCAGTATTTTAGCAAAGGCATTGAGGTTGTCCCAATTCCAACTAAGAGCCTTTTTTTCTAAACACAGCAGAATCCTCAGCATACCATAATATCCAATATCAGTGCATATTAAGGATGCAAAATGTCTCACCAAATAATTACCCTGAAGATGTTTGCAATCAACCCGTTCACATAGACCATTTTTAGTGACATCCCTTTACAGAAGACAACACTCTTTTTAGTCAATTTATTTGTACAAGACAAACGACCTTAAGCCTTGACAGCAAATTTGCGAATGGAATACAGGCGATCCTTTCTCTGCATCTTCTTTGTTCGGAGAGTCTCCTCATGCTTGTTGAGTCTCCTGCGGATGGCACGAGTCTTCCTGGGTCTCAGGTCCAAGGGCTTATATTTCTTACCCTGAAACATGACATTCACAGTCAAATTACAATAAACACTACATGTGATGTGTAATAAAAATAACCAGAACAAAACTCAAGATTAGGACTGCTGTTATTGCATTTTGCTTCAATTCTGGTCTTAAACTGGCCTTCAGCATTTAGCTGGGCTGTATAGTCAGGAGGCCTGGAATTTTGTGATTTTAGGGGCAGGGCCATTTGGCCTTCAAGAGGTGACCAATCTGCCAGGGCACCAAGGCCATTAACCAAAATATGCAATTAAATTGATGTGAAAAACAATAGTTATTCGGTTAAGAAAAACACAAGTGTGTAAATGTACATAAATAGCCTACATGTCGGAGTGTAGGTGATAACCTATGTGCATTGGCTACAGCCTGTTATGTCCAGACATGGAATCCCCTGAAAATACTTGACATATGTAGGATCATTATTAATATATAAAGGCTTGACTCTGTCCACATAATTGAGGCACTGTTCATTCAGCTAGTAACTCCTTGCAATAGGAGGCAGTCAACATTTTGTAAATTTGACCATAGTTTAAAACCTGGACATGTCATTTTATGAGGCATATCTTAATGTGTTCCGACCATAGGAATGCTAAGGGGACTCGTTTATAAACACTTCCCCATATGCCATTGAAACCAGTATTTCTATTTTTTTCTACTTTCTTTCTCCAGCAGCCAAATACACAATCCTAGTCATTAACAACCTATGCTTGTTTTTGCATCTTTAGATCTCCCCTCTTTCTACAGTTAAGTATATTGTAATCTGTTATATGAAACTGCTCACTCTTATGTGAAGAAACAGCCTAATAGGTGATCAACATTTTAAGCTAAACGTTCTGACCTGTTGCATCAGCCTCATTGCTTTTAAAAGTTTGATGTACAGTGGTTGTATCCATTTGGGATCTATTGTTTAAAACTTTTATTTAACTAGGCAAGTCAGTTATTAAGAACAAATTCTTATTTACATTGAAGGCCTAGGAACAGTGGGTTAACTGCCATGTTCAGGGCAGAACGAGGATTCGAACTAGAACATTTTCAGTTACTGGCCCAATGCTGTACCCACTAGGCTGCCTGCTGCCCCATCTATCGCGTCCCTCAACTGTCCCAGAGTATGGTTGGAATATTTAAATCTCACAGAAGAACAATCTGACCAATAGAATAGGTAAACTTCTGTACTATGGGGGATAGTAGATTGACATAGGCTAGTGCCTTTGTGGTTGCTTAATCATATTGTTGGTTGACAAAGTAAATATGGACTAACATCTTCTATATGCCCATCAGAATTTGATAAGGACATGTGCTGTTTCATCCCTGATGTCGGTTTTCACTTACAGCGTACTTTGGAGCTGCGATGCCTGTGTGAAGGACTTGATCACGTGACGGGCATTGGTTAATAAGAATTTAGATCTGAGAGCGCCATGCAAGTGAGGTGCTTCGGAGCACGGTGATAGGCAGCCGGGAGAAGGGAATAATAATTATTTTCAGCTCAAGTTCACTACGGCCACACGGCATGGATTTTTTAGGGGGCATTACGGCCACACAAGGGGACATCGACGGCCATGTGCCGTCGGGAAATTCAAGGTCTGGATTAGCACTCAACCTAGTTCTGAAATATTGAGTTTACATGGGTCACTTTACAAACTAATCTGCAGCATGTTTAACTGCAGTCAAGATTGACATTTACGAAAAGAAGCCATAACCCACACCATGTACAGCAGATCACCAGCTGGGTGTCGACAAACCCGTCAACAAGTCAACACGTCAAATCAGAAAATAAACCTAAAATGTTGGCAGATACTCCGTGGTCAGAGCCACCCTCTGCTTTTAACCAGTCATCAGGTTTGTTAAACTAAAGTGTTGAATACATGTGGGTATGGGGCGGCAGGGTAGCCTAGTGGTTAGAGTGTTGGGCTAGTAACCAAAGGGTTGCAAGTTCAAATCCCCGAGCTGACAAGGTACAAATCTGTCGTTCTGCCCCTGAACAAGGCAGTTAACCCACTGTTCCTAGGCCGCCATTGAAAATAAGAATTTGTTCTTAACTGACTTGCCTGGTAAAATAAATGAAAATAAGTGGAGGGCGGTTGCTCTTACCTTGTAGAACTTCCTCAGGTTCTCCTTCTGAGTCTGGTTGATGACAGTCAGAACACGGGCGATGGATTTGCGGACGACACAACTGGAGAGGAAACAGATCAAATATGGGTTTAGTAAAATGCTACATTTTTGCAGAATGAGACATTTTGACCTACTGCATATAATTTTTTATTTATTTCACCTTTATTTAACCAGGTAGGCAAGTTGAGAACAAGTTCTCATTTACAATTGCGACCTGGCCAAGATAAAGCAAAGCAGTTCGACACATACAACTACACAGAGTTACACATGGAGTAAAACAAACATACAGTCAATAATACAGTATAAACAAGTCTATATACGATGTGAGCAAATGAGGTGAGATAAGGGAGGTAAAGGCAAAAAAAGGCCATGGTGGCAAAGTAAACACAATATAGCAAGTAAAACACTGGAATTGTAGATTTGCAGTGGAAGAATGTGCAAAGTAGAAATAAAAATAATGGGGTGCAAAGGAGCAAAATAAATAAATAAATAAAATAAATACAGTAGGGAAAGAGGTAGTTGTTTGGGCTAAATTATAGGTGGGCTATGTACAGGTGCAGTAATCTGTGAGCTGCTCCGACAGTTGGTGCTTAAAGCTAGTGAGGGAGATAAGTGTTTCCAGTTTCAGAGATTTTTGTAGTTCGTTCCAGTCATTGGCAGCAGAGAACTGGAAGGAGAGGCGGCCAAAGAAATAATTGGTTTTGGGGGTGACTAGAGATACAGTGCCTTGCGAAAGTATTCGGCCCCCTTGAACTTTGCGAGCTTTTGCCAAATTTCAGGCTTCAAACATAAAGATATAAAACTGTATTTTTTTGTGAAGAATCAACAACAAGTGGGACACAATCATGAAGTGGAACGACATTTATTGGATATTTCAAACTTTTTTAACAAATCAAAAACTGAAAAATTGGGCGTGCAAAATTATTCAGCCCCTTTACTTTCAGTGCAGCAAACTCTCTCCAGAAGTTCAGTGAGGATCTCTGAATGATCCAATGTTGACCTAAATGACTAATGATGATAAATACAATCCACCTGTGTGTAATCAAGTCTCCATATAAATGCACCTGCACTGTGATAGTCTCAGAGGTCTGTTAAAAGCGCAGAGAGCATCATGAAGAACAAGGAACACACCAGGCAGGTCCGAGATACTGTTGTGAAGAAGTTTAAAGCCGGATTTGGATACAAAAAGATTTCCCAAGCTTTAAACATCCCAAGGAGCACTGTGCAAGCGATAATATTGAAATGGAAGGAGTATCAGACCACTGCAAATCTACCAAGACCTGGCCATCCCTCTAAACTTTCAGCTCATACAAGGAGAAGACTGATCAGAGATGCAGCCAAGAGGCCCATGATCACTCTGGATGAACTGCAGAGATCTACAGCTGAGGTGGGAGACTCTGTCCATAGGACAACAATCAGTCGTATATTGCACAAATCTGGCCTTTATGGAAGAGTGGCAAGAAAGCCATTTCTTAAAGATATCCATAAAAAGTGTTGTTTAAAGTTTGCCACAAGCCACCTGGGAGACACACCAAACATGTGGAAGAAGGTGCTCTGGTCAGATGAAACCAAAATTGAACTTTTTGGCAACAATGCAAAACGTTATGTTTGGCGTAAAAGCAACACAGCTCATCACCCTGAACACACCATACCCACTGTCAAACATGGTGGTGGCAGCATCATGGTTTGGGCCTGCTTTTCTTCAGCAGGGACAGGGAAGATGGTTAAAATTGATGGGAAGATGGATGGAGCCAAATACAGGACCATTCTGGAAGAAAACCTGATGGAGTCTGCAAAAGACCTGAGACTGGGACGGAGATTTGTCTTCCAACAAGACAATGATCCAAAACATAAAGCAAAATCTACAATGGAATGGTTCAAAAATGAACATATCCAGGTGTTTGAATGGCCAAGTCAAAGTCCAGACCTGAATCCAATCGAGAATCTGTGGAAAGAACTGAAAACTCCTGTTCACAAATGCTCTCCATCCAACCTCACTGAGCTCGAGCTGTTTTGCAAGGATGAATGGGAAAAAATGTCAGTCTCTCGATGTGCAAAACTGATAGAGACATACCCAAAGCGACTTACAGCTGTAATCGCAGCAAAAGGTGGCGCTACAAAGTATTAACTTAAGGGGGCTGAATAATTTTGCACGCCCAATTTTTCAGTTTTTGATTTGTTAAAAAAGTTTGAAATATCCAATAAATGTCGTTCCACTTCATGATTGTGTCCCACTTCTTGTTGATTCTTCACAAAAAAAAACAGTTTTATATCTTTATGTTTGAAGCCTGAAATGTGGCAAAAGGTCGCAAAGTTCAAGGGGGCCGAATACTTTCGCAAGGCACTGTATACCTGCTGGAGCGTGTGCTACAGGTGAGAGATGCTATGGTGACCAGCGGGCTGAGATAAAGGGGGACTTTACCTAGCAGGGTCTTGTAGATGACATGGAGCCAGTGGATTTGGCGACGAGTATGAAGCGAGGGCCAGCCAACAAGAGCGTACAGGTCGCAGTGGTGGGTAGTATATGGGGCTTTGGTGACAAAACGGATTGCACTGTGATAGACTGCATCCAATTTGTTGAGTAGGGTATTGGAAGCTATTTTGTAAATGACATCTTCAAAGTCGAGGATTGGTAGGATGGTCAGTTTTACAAGGGCATGTTTGGCAGCATGAGTGAAGATGCTGTGTTGCGAAATAGGAAGCCAATTCTAGATTTAACTTTGGATTGGAGATGTTTGATATGGGTCTGGAAGGAGAGTTTACAGTCTAAACAGACACCTAAGTAGTTGTCCACGTATTCTAAGTCAGAGCCGTCCAGAGTAGTGATGTTGGACAGGCGGGCAGGTGCAGGTAGCGATCGGTTGAAGAGCATGCATTTAGTTTTACTTGTATTTAAGAGCAATTGGAGGCCACGGAAGGAGAGTTGTATGGCATTGAAGCTTGCCTGGAGGGTTGTTAACAGTGTCCAAAGAAGGGCCAGAAGTATACAGAATGGTGTCGTCTGCGTAGAGGTGGATCAGAGACTCACCAGCAGCAAGAGCGACATCATTGATGTATACAGAGAAGGGAGTCGGTCACTTAGTCTTTCACCATAAACAGCCAACTCATGACAAGCTGCATAATCTCCGCAGACCAAATAATACTCACATTTTAGAGAGCTTGGAGGCAGCTCCACCAGTAACCTTGGCTACGCGGAGCTGGGACAGCTCTACCTTCAGGTCATCCAGCTGCTTGAGCAGCTCCTCCTTTTTCTTGCCCCGCAGGTCTCTAGCCTTGATCTTCCCCTGTAAGATTTACAAAGAACGGAGATACAAGCTTTGAAAATCGATTTGGCCAACAGTTAACGAACTAGCTAACTTACCCATGCAACGTTAACGTTAGTTCGCGAAAGTAACGTACTGTCAACGTGGGCTGATGAATCTCGCTAGCTATTCCAATTGGCAACACATATCGAAATAATTAAGTTGATAAGTAGTGTAATAATTTATTGATAACTGCCGTAGCTAGTAGGCCAACAACCATTCCATTTGGAAGTAGTTAGGAGACATGTTTGACAGCTAGCCAACGCGTAAATAGTTCGTTAACATTAGCCATCCATTTGCTAGTAGCTAACAAGCTTGCCAACGTTAGCTTAATAGCGTTCAGCTAGCGCGCGTTCGGTTTTTATGGTGATAAGCGACAAAAGAAGGGCCTTTCTCGAAATATCACAAACATATATGGCGAGATAAGATTCTCATCCTTATGGATGTTATCAAGTGTGGTCGTTTTATGTGGAATAGGCAGGACAATTTTCCCGAATTGAACGAAAGCCACGAGCCTCTCACCATGTTCGTCGACGCTGCCACAGGAAAAGAAAGAACGAAAACGTGTTGGCGCAGAAGCTATCTTCCGGTCGGAGGCGTCATTTTAGTTGCGCATGGGTGAAATGCCTACAGCACCACGGAGTGGATTCGGCTGGGAATGACTTTGTTCTGCTGCATCTCTGCTTTACTTAGAATCATTAAGATTTTACACTGTCCCGGAGAACAATTATGAAAACAAACCTTTATGTTCACAATATAAATTGAAACAAAAAATGGTTTAGTTTAATGGTAGCGCTTGTTAAAATGCAAATGGAGAGAATCTGTAGTGATTTATTTTTATTTTTTTGTTAAAAACCAGAGTTGAACACATAGTGGAATCAAACAGAAGGTTAAAAAAAAGCATCATATTTTTGATATTGACCTTGCAGTACATTGATAAGTGGAGTCATAGTCACCTGTGCTGTGATATCGTAGTTCTATGAAACTACTTCAGGCAGATTGCTTTCAAGCCCTCACTGGAGTGTGATATCAGGTACTATTCAATAACAGGTCACTGTTAATGAAGTGTGGTGTTTTATCATTGAATGTAGATCATGTCCATTAAGAAAGTTTAAAGCCCAAGGGTTGATTGACTATAGAAACCTGATGAATGTGACCCCAAAAAAATGCTACAGTATTGTAATGTCACTAGACACATGGAGATTTCTCACTGCATGATATGGGAGTAGAATTAAGAGTGCAGATTGGTGTATTCCTGCCTTGCACCTGGTTCACATTCTGGTATAAGGCATGCATACTGTATTCACTGGTCTTTCCTCCAGTACAACATGAATGCCCTCTCATTGTAAGCTCATAAACAGGGTCACTTCTTGCAGGATGCCAATGAACAGTGAGTCAAGCCAAGACTGGCAACATGGACAGACAGATACACGGTGTAAAATACTGCAAGAGGTCAAACAAAAATCATTTACATCCAGTGATTTATAAAGTTCTCAATGAATATGTACAGTTTTCATATATAAATAGGACATATGGAATGTCATTTACACAAACACAAGGCAGGTAAAGGTAGAGCACATCCTCCGATAATTCTTATTTAGATATCGTTCAATAATGATTTACTTAATCAACATTATATTAAGAGTCACTCCTCTCCTCTTTACATAACATTTTTTCCATTAATATCAATGCCACTGATGTATGGCTCTCACATCAAACCTTCTCATTCTAACATGATACTTTTCTACATAAGCCCCCAGTAATTAATATTGTTATAGGAAAGAACCAAATGAAAGACTGTTGTGAAGGGTCCTTCAGAAATCTTGGCGGTTATTAAATCTTATTATTATCATCATCATCATCATCATCATGTACTCCCAACAGAGACATTTGAACAGAGACATAAATACATCTTCTCAGTCAAACAGAGTCGTGACAGTCTGGTAGTGCTGACCCATCCCACTCTTAACACCTGGCCAATTCCATAAGACATACTTGTACTGTGTGCATCAAAGATCTCATGTTAACTTAATTCCAAGAGGGAGAAGGGTTACTCTTAAAGGAGTACTTAGCGTTAGCGCAGTGACTGGAAGTTTATGGTAACTGCTAGCATGCTAGTAAATACCATATACTTCCAGTCATCGGCTAACGGTAGTTAGCATTGGCTCGCAAAACTACAGTACCGCTAACTTCCTTCACACTGGATGAAGAGACATAAACATGGTATCCATGAGTTCATCTGACTCTGGGGAAGAAGATAAATGCCAAAATATCCCTTGAAGGTTAACATTTATCAATGCATCAATACCATGTCTGCTTTAACCATTTTACTTGTAAATAAAATCACCGCCAAAAAAATTAAAATGACAAGACTGACTTTCCAAGTCATTGTAGAGCCCTTCTCTGTCCTCTTGAAGAGCAAGAACAATGTCCTTCTAAGGAGAGATTGAAGAGCTACATAGGAATCTGTCACGTCAGAAACCATTTTAAAGCTTAAGTAGTGTCCTCTTCACAATGTTCAGTTGGTTACCACAGTGATGGGAGACATCATGCAAGGACATGATAAAAAGTAATGTGTGCGTCTCTGTCCTCTCCACAATTCTTCCTCTCTCTGTCCACTCAGCTCCAGTGAGCAGGCGCCCCTGAAACTGACGGCCGAACAATACCCTTTGGAGAAGGCTTGGATCCAAACCAGGACATCTGAAAAACACAGCAATGTTTTCCGATTATATCAAATGAAATACATGTAACACGGGACTATTACTATAGTTACAACTGGGGAAGGGCCAGGCGCTGGAAAAATAGGAGGGAATTCATCTGGCAACTGGAGGGCTGCTGGGTTCACATCCTTAAGACATTCCCCTATTGTTGGGCCCTTGAGCAAGGCCCTTAACCCCACAACTAGCTCTCCATCCAGGGGTGCTGCATTGCAGCTTGACCCTGTGCTTGTCTCAACTGTATATGTGATGTGTGCTTGAAAGCTATGGTAGCCCAGACTGTTGTCTCTTTCCAATTTTATATGACACATGAATTGTCCATTTTTTATACTCTTCTATAAATTCCCTATTCGCCAGTCTCTAATTAACTATATGCTTGCAACTGTTGCGCACAGCAGGTGCCTTAAGTCCGTGTCTTCTTCATGTGTTTGTACAGCACTGATGAAGGCATAAGGCCCAAACATATTAGCACGTCCACCTTCTGTATTCTTCAGAGCATGGATTAAATTCATTATTCTATTTTTCCATCTCGGCCTCCTTGGGTTTTTCCCTTTTCATGGTTTTGAGTGCGAGTACTTTTGGAACTCCACAGATATTCTCCCTCCCACGCACCGGCCGCCTTTTATTCTAGCCTGTGCACAAACCCTCATACTGGCTTTCTAGCCTCTAAAATAACAATCGTCCTCCGGATGCAGCTTAGATATTCAAAAATAAACAACAAATAGCAAGTGCATTTAAGAAATGAGGCCGATTGAGAACAAAAATAGTATCATGGCCTATTTCATTTGATACACGCTGGCTGTGTTATGGCCATAACGCCCATTCATTTGACACAGAAGTTTCAGGGAACAGATGTCTGAAAGGAGAAAGTCACCTTGTACTCCAGTGTCTCTTTTAACATGTCCTCTTCCTCACCAGTGAAGTTCAGCAACACAGACACCGCTCTGATCAGCTGATAGGCCTATGAGACAGAACGAGAGGGGGACAGAGAGAGATTTAGACCTCAGCCAAGACCATAGACGTCCAATACTGAGGGGTCTAGCTACGATAACAGGGACCAGGTAGATTGCTCTCACCTCAGCCTCTCTGGACGACATAAATTTTAGCACCACGTGTTTGAGGTACTCAAAGTTGATCTCTCGTGAGTCATTGAGGTCAGAAGTGTTGGTGACAGTGGTGTTTGGGCCAGGGGCTGGGGATGCAGCGGGCTCTGTAAAGGTTCTGTCTAGCCTCTCTCCTCTCCCTTCCTGGGCCCTTTCCTTCTCCTCTAACTCAGTTTCAGGTTTCAGCTTCTGCAACAGGAACACACAGGCACAAACTATCACACACAAAACTCAGCACATGGACCATATTCAATCAACGGAACAAAAAAATGTATTAGATTTAGATTGGATTCTCATACTAAAAAAAAGGTATCTAAATGTCTCACCAGCTCCTTCTGCAAGGTCCTCTTCAGCTCGGCTAGCCTCTGCTGCAGCTGCTTAATGGTCTGTAAAGCAACAGGATTCCAATCAATAACAGCACACACAAATTAACCTGCTCCAGATATTTCAGACAAGGAGTAATTATCCAAACATGCCTGTGTGGTGATCATGGTTTTCGTTTGGCCCAGTACTGACCTTGTTCTTGTCACTAAGCTGCTGCTCCAGGTCTCTGTTGGCCTCCTGCATGTGGTCCAGGTCGTCCACGGTCACGGTCCCATTCTGGTCCGGTTCACACACCTCTGGAGTCTGCAGCTGCAACGTCAGGGTCTCCACCTCCACCTCCAGCTCAGACACCTGAGACACACACACACAGAAAAACACATATAAAAAGTCCAATCTCTAATGACAGACTTGAGTTATGTACAGTATGGAAGCTAAGAAGGACATTAAGAACAGGTTTATAGTGTCTTAATGGCTGTGCCCGCTGTGTGTTCAGACCCGTGACTGGCAGGAGTCCAGATGCTCGTTCTGGGTGAGGAGCTCCTGCCTCAGGCTGACCAGCTGGCTGTCCTTCTCCTCCTCTCTCTCCTGGGCCCATGCCCGCAGCCTCTCCCCCTCCTCCTGCAGCTGGGACAGGGAGCTCTGGGCCGTCTGCAGCTCTGCAACACAAACACAGTAGAAGGGAGCATCAGACACCACACAGTATGAAGTCAACTTCCAAATTCACATAGCATGGGAGACAGAGGAAAAGTGCACCCGACAACAGAGAAATCAAGTGTTTACCATTGCGAAGTGTTTGGAGTTCCTCCTCTCTCTGCTTCAGCTGCTCAGTGACGTGGGCCAGTTCCTGCGATGTGGTTTGATGTGACGCCGTCATCTGTCCAACCTGGAAAAGAAGACCGTGAACGTCCAATTTATTTATGAGCACAATTGACAAGCTGAATTCATGAATTTGAAAAACACATCACTCAAACTGCCCGAGTATGATTAAGCCAATAGCATTGGCAAGTTTTGGAAACCTCATTCCAACAGAGTACAGAGAATATGGTTTGTTATTCAAAAGAGTACAGAAATGTACGATGTAAGTGTGATGTCTCTCCAGACCTGTAGTTGGAGCTCCTCCTTCTGCCTCCTGGTGTCCTCCAGAGCCATGGCTATCTCCACACTCACCGTCTGCCTGCTGCTCAGCTCTGACTGGGGTGACATACAGGGACATCATTACCCCGTGTGTACAGGCAACAGGACCATGGTTTGAAGTTGTAATGCAGTAGCTATTCTCATAGAAAGGAGTGTGGCACAGCACGCAAAAGAAATCTGGAGGGACCCAGGAATGCAATTGAAATAATTTTTTTCTTAAAACTCTTATTTGTTTATCAGGAAATCCGTGACTTCCTGTTTTCAACTGACTGCCTAATATAAAGCAGGAAGTGTGTCTGACCCTAGCCTGCTCCAGCTCCTCTTCCCGTCTCCTCAGAGCCACGTCAGCTTCATCCCTCCCTCTCAGCAGACATCCTCTCGCCTCCTCCAACTCACGCTGGGAAACACGAAACAGAGATGGGTGGGTGAGAGAGATGTGGGATAGGGACAGAGAAACACAGATAAAGGGATGGTAAAGAAAGAAAAGCAGAAAGATGGTGTAGGAACACAGCCTTGTTTGAGTCCCGTTCCATGCCAGCCCTGTAGCCGAGATCAAATTACATGGCAACAGATTACTAATCCACCGAGACCAGTGGATAACCTGATCAACATCTGCATCGAAACGATCAAATACCAAAGTGAAAATGTGCCTTAACAGTCAGGCAACAAAACTATACAGCACATGTCACTGAGAACACTTCAGTGAACTACAATGTCAACATCTACAGATCAAGTGAGAGCTGACAACTGTAACTCACAATCCTAGCTTGGGCAGAGGTCTGCTCTGTGTCTTTCTCTGTCTGCAGTGCAGTGAGCTGCTCCTCCAGCCGGCCTGCCCTCTCCTGGCCCTGCTGCTGCAGACTGACCCTCTCCACACTCCACTCTGCCTGCTGGGGGTGACCACAGGGGGAAAGGGAAGTCTCAGCATCACACATGCTTACATTAACTGGGTCCCTGGCTCCCATAGGATACATGAAGAAGTCTATTCAGTCTAAATAAGAGGTTCAACTGCATTTGCTCCAGCCTCAGCTTCATTTACAGTGGTGGTAGAGCGTCTTTCACCGTGATTGGACAAATATTTACCAGTTTGTCCAGAAGTGCTTGCTTGTCAGTGATCTGCTGCTCAGTGTTCTTGAGCCTCTCGTTGCTCTCCTGCACCTGCTGTTCCAGACCTGCAATCTGTAAGACAGAGAGCAACATGGGGCCGTGTGTGAGAGCACAAGAAGAAAGGCTGAAGAGAGAGCACAGGTCTGAAATGCTTACATCCTTCTCTCCCACAGGGCCCGTTCTCTTACCTGTTTGTCCGTTCTCTCTCTGTAGTTCTTGGAAGAGTCGTCTTTGTGCCGTAGCAGGTTCTGTAGTTCAGTTACATGGTGGTTGATTCTGGATATCTGGGAGAGTAGAGATACAATATGCTTACCAGATGTGTTCACACAATTGCTCATTTGTTGCTGTTATGCAATGGAGCATCTAAGCCAGTTGCATGTGAAGTAGTATATCATTGTGATGAAAAGGCTGTTTACCTGAGTCTCCAGTGAGCTAACCGTGTCTGCATGGTTGGTGCGTGCCTGCAGCAGCTCCACTCTCGTGTCCTCCAGCGTCTGCTCCAGAGTGGACTTCTACACATTAACACACAGGGGGGGGGGGAGACGAGGATTGCTAAACACTTGAACTGACCATCTGCACTGACTTACTGTACCTTAGCACACATGCACTCACTCACACACCCATATGCACAAACACACTCACGCACCACGACTGCTCCTATTGGACTTTATTTATTATTGCTAAAAATATCTCCATATCCCACTTCCCCGGCACACGTGTAAATATTATACTTTACATTTGTTGGAGTGCCTTCCTTGTATTTATACTTTTGCTAAATGTTTATTCTATTGTTACTCCATTAACCCTTTACACTCGTACCCGTATACAGGTTGAAAATGGCAGATTTGGACACTGATAAGCGGCTAAATTGGAACAAAGTGGCTGAACAGTAACATGCTATAAATGACGTCAGAGCTCAGGCTCTGTGCTTCACAGCGCTGTCTGCGATTTGACTGACAGCTGTTCTGAACTTGAGCACCGAATGGGACCAGTAGTTGCCTCCATCCCTCACGCTAATTGGGCAACTGGAAGAAATTGGCCGCGGAACACGCACCTGAATGCACTCACAATTCCTTTCTATGATCACCAGAATGATGATCTGTTTCTCTGAATTGCCTTGTGGAAGCCTAACTAAGTAGGTATTTTAGAACATTGCTAGTCGTGTTGGCAATAGAGCAACCTTTCAAATGATGCCCACCTGACAAAGAATGCAATTTATAATGGACCGTTTTGGGATTTCGTAAGCAGTAATTGTGTGAGGCGGGGATGCAGGGCTGTGTTCAAAACAACTACAAGTGTGTTCGCTCTAGTTCCTCAACGCCACAGCTAGGAGAGCTCTAAAAACACCTTTCTAGTTGAAGACTCTTCTTTGAGTCATCAAAGTGACTTAGGAACTGTGCACACTTTGGAGAGAGCAGTTAGTCCTCTCAGTCAAACCCTTGTTATTATTTTGTCTTATGTTGCACCTACACCACATTCTTTCAGGAACATTCTTATGTTACTAAATTTATCCAGAATATTTTAAGATTTGCTTATCAACAAACGTGGCAGAAAGTACAGTAAATGTAAAATGCACAAAATCAACAGTGCAAAGTGTCAGGTGTACTGCTGTATCCTGAACTTTGGTCTAATAATTTCCCCATAATCTAACTGCTCTCTTTCAATTGCTACCGTGCTTATGCATTTCATATTTCTTCTGTAAGAAACATTTCAATTTAGCCCTATCCATATAGGCCATATAGGTCATTATTTGTTCAATTCTTATGGTTGTCGTACTGTTGAAAGGTGAACCTGCAAGTAAGCATTTCATTGTACCGTGTACACCATGTGTTTCTGTCCACATGACTCATAAACTTGACTTGAAATGCATCACCATTCAAATCTAATTTTATTCGTCACCTACTTCGTAAACAACAGATGTGGACTAACAGTGAAATGCTTACTTACGGTTCTCTGTTGGTCTTTTCCTTATACCAATTCCACAGGAGTCCCTCTGTCTTTAGGATTAGCTGACTGGTGTAGTTACCTCTTTGAGCAGCTCCTGGAGGAGCTCGTCTTCACTCAGGTTGCCCTGCAGACGTCTCTCCAGAGAGGAGACCTTCTCCTGCAGGTCCAGCAGCACACGCTCCCTGTCCTCATCAGTCACTGCTGCCTGAGGACCACAACAGGGAGAGAGAGGGATGGGTCAATTACAGAGCACACTGGGTGAGGAGGAGGGGTTAGATATGGGCAATTCCATGGTAACGGAAATACGCTGACACTTCGATTTTTCACTTTAAAATATATGCCAAACAAAAACATTTACTGGAAAAACTGCAGATTTGAAAAACAGAAATATGGAATTGCCCATATAAGGAGTTACATTGTGATCTGGTCTTACCTTGTGTTGCTGCAGCTTCAGGGCATTGTAATCCGTTTGTAAGGTATAGAGAGACTTCTCTACAGCTGCTTCAGCGCTCCGTGACTGAGAACACACACACACACAGAGATTGCTACATTGTGAATCATTTTATAAACTGTTATCATCACATTTATCTAACTGTATTCATATGCTGTCATTACAGATATGTACCACTTCAATACAATGAAAGGATTTTTCAAGGAAGAATCTATGGGTTAGAGGGCTAACCTTCTGGAAGTCCTCAGACACCTGTTGGATGACCTTCTGCAGGTTCTGGCCTCTGCCCTCCAGCTCAGCGATCTTCTTCTCCGCCTTCTCCTTGACCTCCAGCAGCTCCTTTCTTAAATGAGACCACACACACGCACACAACCCTGTACTGTTAGACAACAACCAAATCCTCAGGCAACCCAGAAGAAAACAGGCAAACTCGCCCTTATACAATTTATTTTTTTGAAAAGAGGTTAGGGGAGCAAGATCTTGCAATCACTGTGTCCTGTCCTAACCTTTCGATCTCCAGCTCGGTGTTGAGCCTGCAACTTTCCTGATGCTCCTCTCCCAGAGCCCGCAGCTTCTCCTGGGCTTCGGACAAACCCTTCTTGGCCGTCTGCAGCTCGGTCTCCTTCTGCTGGAGCTCTCGCTCCCGCAGGCCCTGCTGCTCCTCCTTCCTCAGTAGCTACCAGAATGAAACAGGAGACACCACAGAAAGGATGTCACTAAAACAAATGTTTAGGACGTCACTAAAACAAAATGTCTAACTACTATTATTGTCTAGGGTAATAGGAACACTTTTTTCTCCCACCAAAGTGCTGTTTAACCAAGGTGGATGGCTACAGACATAGCTACAGCTTGGATCAGAATAGACAGACAAAGCATAAAACTACCATATGTTTTGAATTGCCACGTGGTGGGTTAGAGTTAGACAGTAGGACCTTGTTGTCAGTAGTGCGTACCATGTGTTTGACTTTGGCGAGCTCCTGCTGCTGGAAGCCATCCAGCTCGTCCAGGTCATCCCTCTTCTGGAACAGAGTAAGGCTCTGCTCCATCATCTCATCTAGCCGCAGAGACAGAGATGCCTTCTCCTGAGGGGCCCCAGACAGAAGAGATCTCTCATCTACACAGGCAATGACTGACTGGCTGAATGAGAACCTAGAATATTAGTTAGATGTTAGGAGTACCTGCTCCAGCGTAGACATCCTTTCCATCCATTCCTACAGACAAAGACAGGAATTAATCGAATTATAAACACACACAAACGTATGCCTCGTGGTGCAAAGGATATGATGCTCACCTGATCTTTCTTGTCCAGGGCCAAAGCCATGCCTTCGGCCATTTTGGCTCTATTGGTCTGGTGAGTCTCATTCTGGTCCTGCAGTTTCCTCATGGAGGCTGCATAGTAAAAGAGAGAGAAAGAGGGGAGAGAGAGAGAATGAACAATAGAACTGGCTAGCCAAAGATGGCTCAATTGAAACAGCAGGTTGTAGATTTGTCAGTGGTTAGTAGCTGCTAGCTTTGAAAGGGTGAGAGTAATATTGACCATAGAATGTGTCCAGTAAGCAAAAGCTAGGCGTTTCCCAGAAGCAGGCAAGCAGTGCATCTAACCATGGCCAACACAGACATCCCAAATTGACTTATTTGTATAGATGTTTATTGTTATTGGTTACATTAGTACATTGCTGTTTGTTATAACATTGATGATTATAAAAAAGGGGAATAGACATTTACATACTGATAAAACTTCCACTGTTTTATATGGTCTCACATAATTGTCATAGCAGAAATAATTACCTACTTCCAAACTGTGCCACAAACATTTAAAAACAATTATATGTCAACAAGCATGTAAGTCCCTTGTTTCAACAATATATATATATATATTTTAAATATGGAAACCTATAGACGTGACAGCATATGATTCTGAACCCCTCCTTGATCGATGGACGGTGCGTTGGGTGACCATTACCACAGCCAGCAGACAAACAAATGAGAGAAAGAAAGAACGCAAAATGGGAGGAGATTGGAGAATAAAGGTACGTACAATCCTGATGTTTTTCTAATGCAATTTCAAGCTTGTCCTTGGTCTTCTGCATAAGTCGGAGCTGCTCAGCGTAGTCTAGAGGCAGGAGGTGTGGTGATGGAACACCAACAGCACATAAAACAAACACGTACGTACACACACAGGAAAGGGGGGCAGGTGGATGAGGGTAAAAGCCATGGGGAGGAGGAGGAATAAAATAAAAACATGATTGAGAAAAAAAAAATGGAAGGGAAAAAAATGATTTTCTTAGATGAGAAAACCATCCTGGTTAAGAGGCTGCGTGAAGATGTGCAACCTTTAACCTTTTCTAAGGGGTCACACACACCACCTCTAAGGGAGGAGTAGCTATCACACTAATCTGGGAGAAAAAAAACACACAGAACCTAAAAGGTAGACTAAATGTCATGGCATTTGCTCTTAATGTTCACCAAATGGAATGTGGTAAATAATAAAGAAACATTGTAAAAGATACCATATTGGCGGTGTTAAGTTCAAAAGCCATGAGGTCGAGACTGAAGCCAGACACCCGTTGGTTATGTGACCTTTCACCTGAGCGTACTGCTCTTGGTAAAAGCTGTCTCTAAGTACACTAGACACAGATCTAGAATCAGCTTACCCACCACCAAACCTAACCTTAATTGTTGTTGGGGTAAACGCAAAACTAACCTTAGATGAGTGTCTAGGCCTGGGTGCAACCACCTCATCCTACTCTGATTAAACTGGTTCCATACAGACATGTCTTACCTGATAGTTTGGCCTCCAGCTTGCGAATCTGATCATTCCTCCTGAGGATCTGGGAAGAGAGGTCGTCCCTGGAGCTACTGCCATCAGAGGCCTGGAGGTCAACACAAACACAGAGAATAGAGGGGTTCCTCATCAGCACAGCAGGTCACACAGGAGCTTCCATGGTTATGTGGCAGCAGGTACTAGAAACATATGTTGTGGATGTTGAAGAGTCTATGAAATATCCCACTTACAAGATATATCAAAACGATATTTCATAGAGGTACCCAACTCATGTCTATGAGTGTGTTTAGGGCAATTCCATGGTAACAGAATGATGCCGAGACTCAATTACAATTAAAAAACAATTACTTCAAATTTAAACAAACCATGCAACTCTATGCACAAGGACTACCTACAAAATCACATTTTAACACGGAGACCAGTGCAGATGCAAACCGTCATTGTTACCAAACTTTGCATTTGCACTGCTCTACGTGTAAATGTGTTGTTGTTAAATTTTCTGTGGAAATGGCCCTTCACCTAAATTTGATGTCATCCTGATTTCACTTCACTACAAATTTGATGAGGGATAGCCTACCAGTTGATTTGATCTCACTGCCAGTCAATGACTTAAATAATTCAAAACGGTGCAAACGAGAAAGGAAAGACATCCGCCCCAAGACACTGGATCTGGCTAACACTGGAAAATCAGCCACTCCATTCATAGTGTCAAACATGGAGGGGGGGGCAGAAAATACCAACTGAACAGATCAACACTTCTGATGCTTTTCCAATAACATCAACACAATTCAGTATCTAATGATATATTCTGAAAGTTATATCAGGTCTAAAACAACAGTGCAATGTGGAATAACACCATCACATTGACTACTAACTAGCCTCAAAGATTTAAGCAGAATTGTCTCAACATACAGTATGTTAAGCTACCTTCTCCAAAAGAGAAAAGGACCATTGTGTGTGTTTGTTCTAGTGCCTACTTGTCATGTGTGGTCAAGTGAACAGAGCAGGGCAGATCTGACACCTGAGCTGGAGCTTCATGTTACACAGGTTTGTGCCTTAAGACTCAACAATGCATTAAAGGCATAGTTTGGGATTTTGGCAATTATTTTTTATGCATCTGCTTCCGGTATGAAGAAAGTTGAGTTTTGCTAGCTATTGCTAACTAATGTTAGCGCAATGACAAAGTCTACAGGAACAGCTAGCATGCTTGCTGTTTCCATAGACTTCCAGTCATTGCGCTTAAACTAGTTAGCAATTGCGCTAACGCTAGTTAGCAACTTCCTTCAAACTGCATGCAGAGACATAAAAATGATGTTTAAGGCATCATCTGACTCTGGGTAAGTAAAGAACGGGCCTCATTGCCAAATCCTGAACTATCCCTTTAACCTGCGCTTACAATGGGGAATATTTCTGAATTAATGTCATCATTGACAAAAGAGTGGTGGTATCGTACATTTACACACTTGACCATGGAATCCACTAGCTTCTGCATGCCAATCTCCAGACACACCTAACCATATAACAACAGGCTAGCTGACTCACTGACCCAAATCATAATCCAAGAGACACTGTCGACTTGTATATAAAAAGACAATTACACCAAACTTCAAATTGCAGCAAATTGCTTCACTGCTCTTTCCCTGTAAGTCTTGTACATTAGGCCTACTTTTTTGCTGATATTCATAAAGCCAATAGTGAATGCAGCCCTGTTGACATCACGGTGCAGGGGAATTCTGATATGCTGCATGTAAATGGTAGTGAATTACATCATCATGACAGTCCCTGGGGCTCTTCTTATCTGGCCACAGAGGGAAACACTAATGGAGGGCCTGGGCCATTACAGTCAGGTAGGGGCCACAGAATCTCTTAAAACACTGAGAAAGCCTATCATGTTATAGATCAGTTATGTTGAATTGAAAGAGCGTAAAGGATATAAATTACCTTTGTTTGCATTTCATATGTGCAAAACTTAAGCCTATTCAAATTAGAGGTCAGAAGCCATCTTTTTTTCCTTGATGTCTTCCTTGTAGAATAGCCTGGGTAACCTTGTTTCGTGTCATACGACCAACTACTCTTCGTGGGTTCAAAAAGATGACTGGCATGGACTGTGTGACAGTGAGGTAACAATACTGGTACTTACAAAATCATCCCCGGAGTCTGCTCCCACTGACGTAATGGACTCTTTGCTGCAGGAGCGAGGCATACGGACTCCGGTCCGGGGAGCTGTGGCAGCCTCCTCAGCAATCTTTTTTTTCAATTTGGCAAACATCTCCACCTTGCCTTAGTGTTTCTTTATCCAAGTGTACTGCCTGCTACTAGTTCTCTCCCCAAAAGCTCCACAATGCAAGTGCTCTGTCACTCAGGCTGTGGTCGTTCAGGGTCCCAGAACAGCTGTATTCCAGTGTAGCCTCCTCTCACGGGCAGGGGAACTGTCATTGTCATTCCTCTTTCAATCTGAAATAGACAACAGAGAGTGAGTCATGGCAATCAGCACGAAAACTATTAGATGCAGAATGAGGATATGCTACAGTCTGTAGCTACCTTATACGTCGTTTTGGCCTTATGATTTGTCATGTCACCAGATTAGTTGACAGATTGGTGACAGCAGGTTTAGCTAGCAGGTTTACGAAGACGCTAATGATATTTCAGCTGGATGACAAGACAATGTAAATTAGCTAGCTAGCTACTCAGTATTGGCAATGATAGCTGCCTGTTTGCTTGCTTTCGTTAGCAGTTTCCGAATAATTCGTTACCATTCTGTAAAAAGCCCAACATTTCGAGATTTAAGAAATCCGTTGGTCCCAGCTAACTGTTCACGGCTGTTTGATCATGAATTCCAGGAAAAGACAGATGATTTCAACAAATTATACTTATCAGCTAGCTCCCTAGCTAGCTATTGTTATCCTAGCTAGCGAACTTAGCCAGCTGATCAAGGGAATCTCTTACCGTATGAACTCCGACAAAGTCACACATTCCTAGAGAAGCCCATTGTGTTTAACGTATTCTCTGCGACGAGTAACAACTCTACAGTTTCCCAATATAATACATCTACAAATATACTGCTTTACGACAAATGTGTTACTATGTCTGGACTCTATTTTGGCTAGCTCTCTTACATCAACACGTAATATGCTAGTACACTCTGCGTCCGTGTTCATTGGACAAATCTAAAAGGGTGTGGAAAGGGATTCGCTCTACTTCATGTCAGTCAACAAAAACAGTATGCTGGAACCTGGAGGTCATAAAATGCATTGATTACACACTACGTGGCCAAATGTATGTGGACACTTCTTCAAATTAGTGGATTCAGCTATTTCAGCCACACCCGTTGCTGACAGGTGTATACAATCGAGCACACAACCATGCAATCTCCATAGGCAAAACATTGGAGTAGAATGGCCCATACTGAAGAGCTCAGTGACATTCAAAGTGGTACCATCATAGGGTGCCACCTTTCCAACAAGTCAGTTCATCAAATTTCTGCCCTGGTCAACTGTAAGTGCTGTTATTGTGGAGTGTAAACGTCTAATAGCAACAATGGCTCAGCCGCGAAGTGGTAGGTCGCACAAGCTCATAGAATGGGTCAGGCAAGTGCTGAAGCTTGAAAGCACATAAAATGGTCTGTATTTAAACCAAATACTTTTAGACTTTTACTCAAGTAGAAGTGTATTGGGTGATTTTTACTTGAGTCATTTTCTAGTAAGGTATCTTTACTTTTACTTAAGTATGACAATTTGGTACTTTTTTCATCAATGGGATAAATTGGAACGCCGACTGCGAGCCAGGCCTAATCGCCCAACATCAGTGCCCGACCTCACTAATGCTCTTGTGGCTGAATGGAAGCAAGTCCCCGTAGCAATGTTCCAACATCTAGTAGAAAGCCTTACCAGAAGAGTGGAGGCTGTTATAGCAGCAAAGGGGGGGACCAACTCCATATTAATGCCCATGATTTTGGAATGAGATGTTCGACAAGCACGTGTCCACAAACTTTTGACCATGTAGTGTATTTCCTTGTATTTACTGATTAACAGTAATAGCAGAATCTCTCATTTTGATAATTTCCATATTAACTCATCCTGTATCACAGTCAGTTCACACAAGTAACCACAGCTAGGCTTACTGCTCTCATAGGCTTGCCCATCTTTAGATCAGTGGTCTTCATCTTAAGATGTGCTTCCCTCAATTATCAGGCTTATAGCTTTATTATAATACTACATTACAAGAGAACTAAGTGCATTAATAAATTCTCATTAAACATATTTCTGAACAAAAACAATATTGCTCATATGTGCTGTTTCTGATTTGAGTGATTTATATATATCTACACGATAAACAAAATTCAATAAATAGAAATTACAAAAATAAAACCAAACACCTGAGAAATAACATATTCTATAGGCTGAATAGGTTGCAATAGACCCAAGTCAAACTGAAACTGAAACAAGTCAAACAAACTGACTTCATCCTGTAAAGTGGCTAAAAGTGATCCTGTTTCACTTAATGTATTCTTATTGTGAACTAACATAATGAATTTAATCTAACATGCCATGCGTTAGATAAAAAACATAAAATATTGACACTGCTATCACCTAAAACAGTGGTATTACTTGATATGGTACTTCTGTGTCAATGCATGTGGATTGGTAATCAGAGCTACAACAGACACAAAAACATGCAGTACATATATAACGTACACACTATAATAAAATAGGAATGACAAAATCAGTGGTGTCACTTCAACAAGAGTTGTTGTCGATCCTCTGCATGTGATGCATTACAAATGTGGTGCTTGATAACAGTGCGGTGGAAGCTGATGATCGTTAGTGCAGTGTTTACAGGAAATATGGTGTCGTTGTTCTGGGTGGAATGACTCTCTCTGAGTCGGGCACTGCCCGGAACAGCTTGGGCTCCCTCGTATTGGCGTCTTTGAAGACCATGATGGAGGCAATGTTGCCGCAGCGATAGCAGTAGTTAGGAGCTGACCAGACTGTGACCAGCTTCTCATCAAACATAAACTTGTAACCCTCATGGACTAACTGGTGTGCCCGACAGATCAACTTCAAGTTGTTGATGTGAGCAAACTGCACATCGAGGGATAATTAATGAAAAAAGAAAGACAGTGAGATAAATGTGAATGTGAGAAAAAAAACATTACTATTACCCATTTCATGTACAGTACCAGTCAAAAGTTTGGACACACCTACTCATTCAAGGGTTTTTCTTAATTTTTACTATTTTCTACATTGAAAAAACACAAATGGAATCATATAGTAACCAGAAAGTGTTAAACAAATTCTTCAAAGTAGCCACACTTTGCCTGGATGACAGCTTTGCACACTCTTGGCATTCTCTCAACCAGCTTCATGAGGTAGTCACCTGGAATGCATTTCAATTAACAGGTGTGCCTTGTTAAAATCATTTGTGGAATTTCTTTCCTTCTTAATGCGTTTGAGCCAATCAATTGTGTTGTGACATGGTAGGGGTGGTATACAGAAAGATTGCTTATTTGAGCTATTTTACCAAATAGGGCTAAGATAAATGACAGTTCACCATTACTTTAAAACATGAATGTGTCAATCAGGGAAAATTTCAAGAACTTTGAAGGTTTCTTCAAGTGCAGTCGCAAAAACCACCAAGCGCTATGATGAAACTGGCTATAATGGGGACCATCACAGGAAAGGAAGACCCAGTTACTTCTGCTGCAGAGGATAAGTTCATTAGAGATAAGTGCACCTCTAACTGCAGCCCAAATAAATGCTTCACAGGGTTCAAGTAACAGACACATTTCAACATCAACTGTTCAGAGAAGACTGCGTGAATCCGGCCTTCATGGTCAAATTGCTGCAAAGAAACCACTACTAAAGGACACCAATAAGAAGAAGAGACTTGCTTGGGCCAAGAAACACGAGCAATGGACATTAGACCGGTGGAAATCTGTCCTTTGGTCTGATGAGTCCAATTTAAGATTTTTTGGTTCCAACAGTCGTGTCTTTGTGAGACGCAGAGTAGGTGAAAGGATGATCTCTGCATGTGTGGTTACCACCGTGAAGCATGGAGGAGGAAGTGTGATGGTGCTTTTCTGGTGACACCGTCAGTGATTTATTTAGAATTCAAGGCACACTTAACCAGCATGGCTACCACGGCATTCTGCAGCGATACGCCATCCCATCTGGTTTGTGCTTAGTGGGACTATCATTTGTTTTTCAACAGGACAATGACCCAACACACATCCAGGCTGTGTAAGTGCTATTTGACCAAGAAGGAGAGTAATGGAGTGCTGCATAAGATGACCTGGCCTCCACAATCACCCGACCTCAACCCAATTAAGATGGTTTGGGATGAATTGGACTGCAGAGTGAAGGAAAAGCAGCCAGCAAGTGCTCAGCATATGTGGGAACTCCTTCATGACTGTTGGAAAAGCATTCCAGATGAAGCTGTTAGTAAAAATAAAGAAAAACCTTTGAATGAGTAGGTGTATCCAAACTTTTTACTGGTACTGTATGTCTATTACCGAGTGAAATTGACAATGTACTCACCTCATTGGTGACCTTTGCACCAAACAGCCACCCAGCTCCCCTGGGGCTGATGGCCCAGGTGTCCACATCCTCGGGGTCTGACCACACAAGGTCACAGAATGCTCCCTTGTGGGGGATCTCTTGGTTACGCTCAATGGTTCTAATCTGGTCCAGGGTCTTTATGTCCGGGGAGAGGCCCCCATGAACACACAGAATCTGCTCATCCATCAGCTGGCACAAAAAAAAAAAAACAAAGCACAGCATTAGAATGCTGAGTAACTGAGACAGTAGAAAATATCTTCATGTTGGCTTGATATGCTAAAATTGTGCCATGGGGGCTGTTAATGCAGGAAATCAGAAATACAAAGCAATAGAGTTACACTCACCGCTGCAACTGTTAACATATCAAATACTTTGGTACAGTAGCGCCAGGCATTTGCATTTCCATATTTGGTTTGGCATTCATCTGAAAGGCAACATAGACCAGGAACATCCCAATTATAACTAGAGCACCTGGAGTCAAGGGTTTGCAATGGACATCAATTACAAATGTGTTAATACAACATTTGGTTGGGTTGGATATGGTGAATTAATGATGAAGAAAATCTCACCATAAAATCCATACACTTGGGTTATCTGCCTGCTTTCGTGGTTTCCTCTTAAAAGTGTGATGCGGTCAGGCCATTTCGCTTTTAACACCAGCAGGTATGTGAGCGTCTCCAAGCTGTAATATCCCCGGTCAACAAAATCACCCTGCAGAGAATCAAATACACAAAATCCTGATGGGTACATTATTGATGGATATTGTAAACAATATGAAAAATAAGGCAACGGTGTGGCTCAGTTCATAGAGCATGGCGCTTGCAATGCCAGGGTTGTGCGTTCGATTCCCATGGGGGACCAGTGATGAAAAAGTACACTCACTACTGTAAGTCACTAAAATGTAACAGAAAACATGTTGTCCCCCACGAATGATGCAGTGTCTAACTAACACATTTCAGTTAATTACTATAGCTTGGGCCAATAATTTTGTAAAGGCCGGATCTTTATGGCAAGACGCATCATTCACCCACATTTCGTCAAAATTGGCCCAGCTGTCTGAGATATCGCATGTGATTTAAAGCCAATTTATGCTTGATCCCAAAATATGGTCAGAGGCGTCATGTGACACAATTGCGGCGCCTCCAGAGGCATGCAGAAGCAAAAATGAGTTTCGTACTGTATCGCCATGCGCCTCTAAAATGTTGTAACAATGCGGAGTGCTCTGAATAGCTCCGCATTGACATGATTGGTTGACCGTAGGTGAGGTCCTGTATAAACACAAAGTCACTTCCTTTACAACTTCCTTTGGGTCACAGCACATTCGGGTATGGAAGGGAATTAAATTGTAGACCTGTTAGACAAAAGAGCTTTGAAACAAGATATAATTGATATAAATGTTCCACTAGGTAGAGGTGAGGCCAAATGTAGGATCAGAGCCATTTTGATAGATGTGTGGCAGAAGAGATGGGACTCTGAGCCCAAGGGCCGGCAAGCCATTTTGATAGATGTGTGGCAGAAGAGATGGGACTCTGAGCCCAAGGGCCGGCAAGCCATTTTGATAGATGTGTGGCAGAAGAGATGGGACTCTGAGCCCAAGGGCCGGCAAGCCATTTTGATAGATGTGTGGCAGAAGAGATGGGACTCTGAGCTCAAGGGCCAGCATTTATATGCCCTCCAAATAATTGTTGTGGACCAAGATTCAAAGGTCAGATTAGGAAGGAAGAAGTGGCGTTTGCTCGATTGCGCTTAGGACATTGCACATTGAACTCGCCATTACATCTGGTTGGCAAGCATGTGAATGGTTTGTGTCTGGAGTGTATGGTGGATTAAACCGTGGAGCATGTGTTGTTATATTGTTGTAAGTGTGTTGAAGAGAAGGAAATATTGAAGTGTTGGGTCAATGAGGTTCGACAGGGTTGGGGGGGGGGTTGGAAGGGATTTGGGGGATGGTCTATCAGAAGTTAGTAGGGCTCTTTTTTATTTTCTCAGAAGTACTGAGTTAGGTAGGAGGATTTAGAAATGTTGTAAACCGTGATTGACCACACACTAAAGCACAGTAGGTGGCTGGCATGCACCTTCACATTTGTTTCATAGAAGAAGAAGAAGGCAACATCCTTCACAACAGCTCTGCACTGCTCTGCAAAGCACAAGTAGTTTGAATGCCTTGACTTCTGCAGAGGCTGTATCACGTAAGTGCTGCACGGCCAACGCAGACGTCAAATTGTCCATGTAGCGCCTTTAACTTATGAACAGACGGACGGAGAAAGATCCAGTCCCCTCCTCGATTTCATCATGGGGGGCAACAATAACATAAATGGAGTGGACGAGGGGATAATAGTTGAGTTTATACCCACCATGAAAATATAGTTTGTGTCTGGGACCTGTCCTCCGGTTCTGAAGAGTTCACACAGATCATAAAACTGATTGAATGAAGAAACAACCAAGTTAACTTCAGAATAACTGGGAAATAAAGAATGCAAAGAAATAGAATATAAGAAAACAAATATTTAGCAATGATGCTCTATGGCTGTGAAGGTCAATGGCTGTGAAGGCCTACCTGCCCGTGTATATCCCCACACACTGTCACTGGGGTGGACACAGGTTGGACATTGGATTCCTCTAGCAATAGGTCACATACATATTCACATAACTTCTGAGGAAAAAAAACACACACACCTTTAGAATAAGGAGGAGTCTGATGTGATGTGTGATGTAATGCCCAAGCAATGATTTAATGAATGAATGTCATAATAGCAACATCCATAAACTAGTGACAACTAAGCTCCTGAGTGGCATTGCATCTCAGTGCTAGAGGAGTCACTACAGACCCTGGTTCGATTCCAGACTGTATCACAACAGCTGTGATTGGGAGTCCCATAGGGAAGCGCACAATTGGCCCAGCGTCGTTAGGGTTTGGAAAGGATAGGCCGTCTATTGGGGAAGGCCGTCATTGTAAATAAGAATTTGTTCATAACTGACTTGCCTAGTTACATCAAATAAATAAAAGTTACTGTAAATGGCACATTTTATATCATACCAATAATTGTGTCAAGCACGATGATGGCATTCATTGAATTCAAATTCTTGGGTATAATGGCATCACAGTCTGTATGTGTGATTTTAGGTCAGTTTAGATGGTCTATGATTTAGAAGTGATAGCCATTTTGCCACTGTTTAGGTCTGATAAGTAGGCTACTTCCTATACATGCTGCTCATCGGGCTTATTTCAGTGATCGCCATTGCGAAGGCAGTGATTCTCACCTTGAGGTCGTTTTCAGGTAAATATTTACACTGCTTGGCAATCTCCTCGTATTTATCCAGGTCCAGTGGCGCCATTGTATCAGCTGTTCGCTAAAAAAATTCTACCCTACTTAGCCTACATGTTTGGTTCAGTCTAGCGGATTTAATGAATAATTTGCGTTGTGCTGCCATCTGCTGTGTGGGTTATGCACTACTTTGGCCTTAGATTGTATAGGCTCCAGATCTCCGGACAATGTATATTGTGGGCTCTTTAACGATTGTCTAATCATATAATCAAATGCTTAATTATTCAGTGTAACAGCTCTGTTTCTTTGATCTTGAACTTGTTGGGCAGCTCATGTCACTGCTGATGAATGACTGTAGACGACAGGTGTTTAGGCCTATAGCCACATAGTGGAGCTCGCACACAGTAGAGACAATGGGTGATTAGGCGACAGCGCGCACATATCCTACAGCGTAGGCATAATAAACATCCCCATCTTTTTTTCTCGAGTCTAGGCCTAAAGTCCTGGATTTTTCAGCGTGTTGCTGCTTATCATCGATTAAAGAGGGGCATATGCTATTTCATGAATAGCCAAGGCCTAATGTCCCATAATCGAATGGATGTAATGTCTAGTCTAGTCTATAATCATAAAATAACGTAATTTTAGATTATTTATATTTGTTTTAAAGTGTGTCAAATGAAAAATCAAACATATTTCTCATTGCACTCATCGCGCACTGGCTCACGATTACGCATTGAACCAATCAAATGCCTTTGCGATGGGAAAACAAACGCACCTAACCATACCACGAGACCTCCCCTCAATGCCCTCATTGGCTGAAGGGTATGACAATCCACAGCGTTTCCTTTCATTGCGCTGGGCTAGGTTGAACTGAAAGTGAAGTCAAGAAGCTGCGGGTAGTTCGTTTCGCAATCACTGGGTAGCAATTGCGAACAGCATAGGCTAGTCCATTCAGGGAAAGGTCTGAGACAGACCATTACTAAGGCTTTACATGGAGAGCTGAAATTGAATATGAGGTTAACGGCCTTAATGATGTACATATCCCCGGCTTTGCTATTTATTTTGTATATTGGATTTTCTGATGCTGCACCTCGCATCAACTCCTACAATGCGTCGCCTATCTCCAGGAAGCCTCGCTCAGTATCCGAGAGCTTGGAGCAGCTCTACACCACCTTGCCCAATCGTTTACCTGAGGACAGGTTTGTGCTCGGCCTAGTAACTGGGCTCACGCCGTCGCCCACAATTGTCTCCGCCAGAGCGACCAGCAAAACGATACAGGTCTCCACGGTTCCTGTCTCGCCAACCGCAACCACAATTCAGCCACCGACAACGGACCCTATAACCCCAAAGCCAAGCATAGAAATGATTTCAACACCTAGACAACAAATAATGGCTTTGAGCTCCAGAACATCAAATTCAAGCAAAAGATCCACTGATGCGCGATCAGTTTTTCCTCCAGAAAAAACGCTGCAGACCATGGTCTCCATGGTTTCTCAGCGGACGACAAATGATGCGTGGTCTTCAGATAACATCGATGCAAAGATTACCTCGGACAATAGTCAAGGTGAGCCTATGTTGGCGCTTAGATGTGATAAGAATACATATATAATGTTCCAAGGCGCATCAATTGTTATGTTGTGTATAGAATACCCTCTGCCACACCTCCACAATGGATACACCTCATTAGACTGATAGCCTATATGGAATTTTACTCTCTGACCTTTAATCATCTCACACATTCACTTATGTTTGCAGAAATGTCCATTGTCATGCAAAAAATAATAATAATCTATTAACATGTAACCAAAGGCACAACCAAAACGTCCGCAGTATGTCTTTTGACGCAGAGCGCAGGCAGGCGAAGAAACTGAGATTGTAGAAACAATAGATCGTGGACCTCAAACCATGGACGGCTTTCTCCTTGCAAAATGATCAGGCATAACTAAATGATCCATATGAATTAGGACATACCGGTTCCAGAGTAATATTACTATAGGCTACGTTTGGCGCTCCCAGAGATGGTGGGGCCTTTATTAGGTAGGCTATGTATGTGACATGCACAAGTGTGTCAGATATTATGGTGATTGCATGGGAGGGGGAAGGGGGAGGGTGTTTATCCCTTATTTTTATTCATCCATCCACACAGACTTCTCCATGTCTGCATATAATTGCCACCATGATATGGTTTATTTTTCCTACAAGCAGACAACACGTGTCCGTTTGGACAGTGGTTTGATCCCCGTGGCCTTTGTGTCTATTTAACATCCGAAGACCGATGGGGGACAGGGGAATGTTACCCCACATCCAATCAAAATGAGCAGACCAAGACATGAATGAGCCAGCACTGTTATAACCTTAGCGGCTTATGTTGTCTCCCACCTCCCTCGTCTCTGGCCCCGTTGTTCTGCGGTTGAAGTATTGCATGACGATAAACGTTCCGACAGTCCCCTCCAATGTAGAGATTGGGGTGAGCAACACTTGAAAGTCTACACACCCCTTCCACATTCTTCACATTTTAATGCCTTAAAATTGAATCTAAAAAGGGATTAAATGCGACCCCCCCCCCCCCCCCCCCCACCCCCCACCCCATAGATGTACACTTCCTAATCCACATTTTCAAAAAGAAAGAACTAATTACTAAGAAATACCAAATTAGAATATATTAATTGCAGCTGTGAATCATTTTGAAAAATATTCTACCAACCTAGCACAACTTTTAGGGAAACTTATTTTTTTTTAAAGCAGATTTAAAATCAGGTTGGGAGACCTGACCATTCAGGTAAACTCAACACCTCTTGGAAATCCATTCTGGAATTGCCCCACTCTATCCTTGGGTTAGGTTTTCAGATTTTCAGAAGACTGGGTGGATTTTCTTATACTCCTTTCATATTTCTTTTGATCCTAACAAACTCCCCAGTCCTTTCCGGTGACAAGCCTACCCATAGCATGATGCTCGCACCACAATACTTGAAAATACAAAGACATCAACCACATGGATTACAGGCAACATCCGCATCGAGCTAAAGGCTAGAGTTGACGCTTTCAAGGCGCGGGACACTAATCCGGATGCTTATCAGAATGCCCACAGATGAACCATTAAACAGGCAAAGCATCCATTCAGGACTTAGATTGAATCCTACTACACCGGCTCTGACACTCTTCAGATGTGGCAGGGCTTGAAAAATACTACGGACTACAAAGGGAAACCCAGCTGCAAATGCCCAGTGACGCGAGCCTACCATACGAGCTAAATGCCTTTTATGCTCGCTTCGAGGCAAGAAACACTGAAGCATGCATGAGAGTACCAGCTGTTCTGGACGACTGTGTGATCACGCTCTCTGTAGCCCATATGAGCAAGACCTTTAAACAGGTCAACATTCACAAAGCCGCAGAGCCAGACGGATTACCAGGACGTGTACTCAAAGCATGCCCTGACCAACTGGCAAGCGTCTTCACTGACATTTTCAACTTTCCCTGCCTGAGTCTGTAATACCTACATGTTTCAAACAAACCACCATAGTCCCTGTGCCCACTAAGCTAAGGACCCTGGGACTAAACACCTCCCTCTGCAACTGGCTCCTGGACTTCCTGACGGGCCGCCCCCCAGGTGGTAAGGGTTGGCAACAAAACATCTGCCATGCTGATGATCAATACTGGGGCCCCTCAGGGGTGCGTGCTTAGTCCCATCCTGCACTCCCTGTTCACCCATCACTGCGTGGCCAAGCACAACTCATACACCATCATTAAGTTTGCTGACGAAACAACAGTGGTAGGCCTGATCACCGACAATGATGAGACAGCCTATAGGGAGATGGTCAGAGACCTGGCTGTGTGGTGCCAGGACAACAACCTCTCCCTCAATGTGAGCAACACAAAGGAGCTGATCGTGGACTATAGGAAAAGGAAGGCCGAACAGGCCCCATTAACATTGACGGGGCTGAAGTGGAGTGGGTCGAGAGTTTCAAGTTCCTTGGTGTCCACATCTACAGCTACACCATCGAGAGCATCCTGACCGGTTGCATCACCTCCTGGTATGGCAACTGCTTGGCATCTGACTGTAAGGCGCATACGTCCCAGTACATCACTGGGGCCAAGCTTCCAGACATCCAGGACCTACAGTTGAAGTCGGAAGTTTACATACACCTTAGCCAAATACATTTAAATTCGTTTTTTTACAATTCCTGACATTTAATCCTAGTAAAAATTCCCTTAGGTCAGTTAGGATCACCACTTTATTTTAAGAATGTGAAATGTCAGAATAATAGTAGAGTGATATATTTCAGCTTTTATTTCTTTCATCACATTCCCAGTGGGTCAGAAGTTTACATACACTCAATTAGTATTGTAGCGTTGCCTTTAAATTGTTTAACTTGGGTCAAACATTTCGGGTAGTCTTCCACAAGCTTCCCACAATAAGTTGGGTGAATTGTGTCCCATTCCTTCTGACAGAGCTGGTGTAACTGAGTCAGGTTTGTAGACCTCCTTCGTTTTTGATTTATTTTATAATTATTTTTCACTTTAGTTTATTTAGTAAATATTTTCTTAACTATTTCTTTAACTGCATTGTTGGTGAAGGGCTTGTAAGTAAGCATTTCACGGTAAGGTTGTACCTGTTGTATTTGATTTGAACATTATTATTCATTCCACATTACTGGCCTGTATGAAAGTGAAAGGAAGGAAGCTTGTGTTAAAAAATCCCCTCCAAATCATCCATTCTGTTTGCAACAAGGCCGTTAAGTGAAGCTTATTACATGGTCTACGCAGACGGGAGATTCGCAGTGTTGCAATGCCTTTTTTTTGTCACGAAAGGGGCGGCTTCTTGCAATACGCATCACCTATTGTGAAATGGTAGAACCTGCTGTAGCCAACTAGCTAGCCATGTGTTTTTTTTTCCATGACCAAAACATGATGACCTCAACGCTAGGCCAAACCCTCCCCGGGGAATGAACCCATGTCTGTAATAACACCTCCAGCACTGCAATACAGTGCCTTAGACCGCTGCACCACTCGGGAGGCCAGGGCATATTTTTCTATTATAAATCTGACTATTTCACATGCAGATGTGGGAAAATGAATCATAATGCGCAGAAGAAGGAAGGAGGTGAGCAGAGCCAAGCGTGAGCTAGCGAGATGGCATTGGCGTGTTCTAGTATGTACAGTGCCTTCAGGAAATATTCATACCCATTGACTTATTCCACATTATGTTGTGTTACAACCTTAATTCAAAATGTATTAAATATTCATTTCTGAACACGTCGTGCATCTACATTTACATTTAAATGTGTCTACTATGTCCACATTGTGTCCATTCCCGCGCAATATTCAAATGCCAGTATGCGTTCTACAATGGTGGAATAGGCAAAATATGATAATAACAAAACAGCTTATGGCAGTAGCTACCAACTGTAGCTAAGTAGCCAGCTAACCTCTGTAGCTAGCCAGCAAGCTAATATAGCAAGCAACGTCGCCCACTGTATGCGCTTTCGGTAGCCTGATTGCACCCAGACTGAGGAGAAATCCGCACACAATGCACCCTGACCACAGACAGATCTGAACACAATCAGACCACAAAGCGACTTTTGTCTTTTCAATGCGAGATTTGAATTCTGATAGCAGAAGTCGCATGTAAGTGTCAAGTGTAGACACGACCATTGGAATGTTCTAGCATGTACAGTGCCTTCAGAAAGTATTCATACCACTTGAGTTATTCCACATTTGTTGTGTTACAGCCTGAATTAAAAATGTATAACGTCTTTTTTTCTCACCCATCTACGCACGATACCCGTTTTAATGACAAAGTGAAAACATGTTTTTAGACATTTTTACAAATGTATTAAATTATATACAGACATATCTAATTTGCATAAGTAACAGAGTCACTTGTAGTCTGATTGTGTTCAGAACTGTCTGACCACTTCAGGAGGTGGTCAGGGTGAACCACAGGAGGCTGATGAGGGGAGGACGGCTCATAATAATGGTCAGAACGGCGCAAATGGAATGGCATCAAACACCTGGAAACCATGTGTTTGATGTATTTGATACCATTCCACTTATTCCACTCCAGTCATTAACACAAGCACACTCTATCCAATTAAGGTGCCACCAACCTCCTGTGATTTGCATATTCTTAAAAAAATTAATTAAGCTCTGTCAAGTTGGTTGCTGTTCAGTGCTAGACAGTCATTTTCAAGTCTTGCCATAGATTTTTAAACCGATTTAAGTCAAAACTATAACTAGGCCACTTAGGAACATTTAATGTGGTCTTGGTAAGCAACTCCAGCAGTAGAGGCTGGTGGGAGGAGCTATAGGAGGACGGGCTCATAGTAATGGCTGAAATGGAATAAATAGAACGGTATCAAACACATGGAAAATAAAATATGACTCCGTTCCATTTATTCCATTTCAGTCATTACAATGAGCCCGTCCTCTTATAGCTCCTCCCACCAGCCTCCACTGAACTGTGGTGTCTATTTGGCCTTGTGTTTTGGGTTATTGTCTTGCTGAAAGGTGAATTCATCTCCCAGTGTCTGGTGGAAAGCAGACTGAATCAGGTTTTCCTCTAGGATTTTTCCTGTACTTAGCACCATTCCGTTTCTTTTTTTTTTCCTAAAAACCTCCTTAAAGATTCCAAGCATACCCATAACATAATGCAGCCACCACTATGCTTGAAAATGAAGAGTGGTACTAAGTAATGTGTTCTATTAGATTTGCCCCAAACATAATACTTTGTATTCAGGACAAAACGTTAATTGCTTTGCCACATTTTTGTCAGCATTACTTTAGTGCCTTGTTGCAAACAGGATGCATGTTTTGGAATATTTTTTTATTCTGTACAGGCTTCCTTTTCACTCTGCCAACTAGGTTAGTATTGCTGAGAACTACAATGTTGTTGATCCATTCTCAGTTTTCTCCTTTCACCATTCAATTTTAAAGTCACTGTTGGCCTCATGGTGAAATCCCTGAGCGGTTTCCTTCCTCTTTGGCAACTGAGTTAGGGAGGACACCTGTATCTTTGTAGTGACTGAGTGTATTCATACATATCCCCACCGCAACCACAGGCAGGTTCAACACACCTATGTTTGTTGTTGTTGAATGCAGTCGAACGCCGAAACTGAAACCTGAACTATAGACCTCGGTTTAAAACCTGACAGTGTTTTTATATACTGTTATTTTATTTTGAATCCTGCGGCTGTGTTGGGATCAATTGCTGTGAGTGCTGCTATCTGTCCCGGGGTCCTGCGAGATTCTGTATGGGGGAGAGACCCGAAAGCCCAGCTAGCCTAGCCGGCTCGCCGGTTCTCAAATGGAGGCCGCTATTGAACATTTCCAGCATTGCAGGAGCTGCGTTTACTTTGCTTTGTTCCGGAAGAATGTGGACCACGCTGACTTTCAATGTAGCAACTGCTTGTGGAGGAGGACTACACGAGTGAAGTAGCTACTCTTAGCAATTAAGTAGCAAACCTACATAAGCTACTGGGGAACCCACGCCCACCTACTTTTTATTTTTCTTCCACCCCAGTAACTGGATGCCGCTCTGGTCTGCTGGAAGTTTCACCACCATGCCGGCTCTCCACAGCCGACTGGCCGGTGCTAGGCAGGGTTCCATCCCCGAAGGGCTCTCCACAGCCGACTGGCCGGTGCTAGGCAGGGTTCCATCCCCGAAGGGCTCTCCACAGCCGACTGGCCGTTGCAAGGCAGGGTTCCATCCCCGAAGGGGTCTCCCCCTCCCCTGGAGAATGGAGCTGAACTTGACCCAACCAACCAGCCATGGAGGAACGTCACTCGCCGTGGAAGTCGAAGAAGGTGACCTCTGGCAACGGGGGTCTCCATGGAGATGTTGAGCCTGGAACTGACACAGACCAGAAACAGCTTTGCCGCCCTGGATACAGAGGTTCCGGCGCCTTCGTCCTTGGTGGCTTCCCAATCAAGATCGGATCCAGAGGTACCTGTGTCTTCGTCCTCGGCTCTGTCTCCCTCTCCGGTGGCTTCTATCTCTGGTTCAGATTCTCGGAGCTCCCAGCCTCACCAGACCGTGAGGCTACCTGAGAGACCAGCCCATTCAACATCACCAACTGTCATCATAGGCAGCTCTGTGGTGAAAAACATCTCAGTCCCCAAGGCAAAAACCCTGTTCTACACAGGAGCACGAGAACAGGACATAACAAGGCTGCTTCCGACTGTTCTACCACAGATGCCGGGAGCTGACACTGTCGTAGTCCATGTGGGGTCAAACGACATCAGGAGGGCTAGCTCAGAACATTTGAAAATTGATTTTTTAAAACTGATTTTAGCATTAAAATACCACAAAAAAAAATGGATTACGGATTACACATCTGGCTAAAAGACTACTGTAGCTCTGCTGGAGTCACATTTATTAACACCTTCTGGAAACAGAAGCTACTCTACAGGAATGACAGAGTCCATCCAAATCATCTTGGCTCCTGGACTCTGTCCATGCATTTCAAGGCTGCGTTGAAACAATGACTGGTAAATGATCCAAGACCAGCTCAGTTAATCCCTACCATTGTGACAATGAGTCGTCATAATGCGGCATCAAATGTACATGATCTTAGGGGCATTGGCAAACACAAATGTAGGTAATTTAATTTATGTACCCTTAATTGCACCGAATACATCTGTTTATCCTACTGCTATTGTAAGCAGTAATCATGAGCCTATAAACCAGAGGTGCACTGTTAGCACTGAGCAATATTAGGAAGATCACTTTATGCAGCTCACCCTGCGCTATCAGCTCCAATGTAAATAACATGAGTAAGTCTACCTCTGATAAGCTTCCCAGTAAAGCAACCTAGAAAAGTGCTAAAAGTAGCCCATATTAACATATGTAGCCTAAGAAACAAGGTCCATGAAGTCAATAACTTGCTTGTAACAGATGACATTCATATTCTGACTATCTCTGAAACTCACTTAGATTATACCTTTGATGATACAGTGGTAGCAATACATGGTTATAACATCTACTGAAAAGACAGAAATGCCAACAGAGGCGGTGTTGCGGTCTACAGTCGTGGCCAAAAGTTTTGAGAAAGACACAAATATACATTTTCAAAGTCTGCTGCCTCAGTTTGTGTGATGGCAATTTGCATATACCCCAGAATTTTGCCATGCAAATGAACTGAATCCCCCAAAAATATTTCCACTGCATTTCAGCCCTGCCGCAAAAGGACCCGCTGACATCATGTCAGTGATTCTCTCGTTAAAACAGGTGTGAGTGTTGATGAGGACAAGGCTGGAGATCACTCTGTCATGCTGATGGAGTTCGAATAACAGACTGGAAGCTTCAAAATGAGGGTGGTGCTTGTAATCATTGTTCTTCCTCTGTCAAACATGGTTACCTGCAAGGAAACACGTGCCGTCATCATTGCTTTGCACAAAAAGGGCTTCACAATCATCCATTTATCGGATCATCAAGAACTTCAAAGAGAGCGGTTAAATTGTTGTGAAGAAGGCTTCAGGGCGCCCAAGAAAGTCCAGCAAGTTCCAGGACCGTCTCCTAAAGTTGATTCAGCTGCGGGATCGGGGCACCACCAGTACAGAGCTTGCTCAGGAATGGCAGCAGGCAGGTGTGAGTTCATCTGTACGCACAGCAAGGAGAAGACTTTTGGAGGATGGCCTGGTGTCAAGAAGGGCAGCAAAGAAGCCACTTCTCTCCAGGAAAAATATCAGGGACAGACTGATATTCTGCAAAAGGTACAGAGATGCTGAGGACTGGGGTAAAGTCATTGTTTTGGGGCATCCGGTTGTTTGGGGCATCCAGAAAAAAGCTTGTAGAGAAGACAAGGTGAGCGCTACCATCAGTCCTTTATCATGCCAACAGTAAAGCATCCTGAGACCATTCATGCGTGGGGTTGCTTCTCAGCCAAGGGAGTGGGCTCACTCACAATTTTGCCTAAGAACACAGCCATGAATAAAGAATGGTACTAACACACCCTCCGAGAGCAACTTCTCCCAACCATCCAGGAACAGTTTGGTGACGAACAATGCCTTTTCCAGCATGATGGAGCACCTTGCCATAAGGCAAAAGTGATAACTAAGTGGCTCGGGGAACAAAACATCGATATTTTGGGTCCATGGCCAGGAAACTCCCCAGACCTTAATCCCATTGAGAACTTGTGGTCAATCCTCAAGAGGCGGATGGACAAACAAGCAACCCACAAATTCTGACAAACTCCAATCATTGATTTATGCAAGAATGGGCTGCCATCAGTCAGGATGTGGCCCAGAGGTTAATTGACAGCATGCCAGGGCTGATTAGAGAGGTCTTGAAAAAGAAGGGTCAATACTGCAAATATTGACTCTTTGCATCAACTTAATGTAATTGTCAATAAAAGCCTTTGACACTTAAGAAATGCTTGTAATTATACTTCAGTATTCCATAGTAACATCTGACAAAAATATCTAAAGACACTGAAGCAGCAAACTTTGTGGAAATTAATATTTGTGTCATTCTCAAAACTTTTGGCCATGACTGTATATTCAGAACCACATTCCTGTAAAGCTTACGATCTAATGTTAAATACTGTTGAAGTAATATGGCTACAGGTTCATCTGCCTCACCTAAAGCCCATTCTTGTAGGAAGTTGCTATAGTCCACCAAGTGCTAACAGTCAGTATCTGGATAATATGTGTGAAATGCTTGATAATGTATGTCATATCAACTGAGAAGTATATTTTCTGGGTGATTTAAATATCAAGCTGCCCACTCAGGAAAAAAACTTCAAACTGTAACCAGTGCCTGCAACCTGGATCACGTCAGTCAACCTACCAGGGTAGTTACAAACAGCACAGGAATTAAATCATCAACATGTATTGATCACATCTTTACTAACGCTGCAGATATTTGCTTTAAAGCAGTATCCAAATCCATAGGATGTAGTGATCACAATATAATAGCCATATCTAGGAAAACCAAAGTTCCAAATGCTGGGCCTAATATAGTGTATAATGTAGTGATTTTGTAGTGACGCATATGTTGTTGATGTAAAGAATATTTGCTGGTCTGTGGTTTGTAATGAGGAGCAAACAGATGCTGCACTTGACAGATTTATGAAACTACTTATTCCAGTTACTAAGAAGCATGTACCCATTAAGAAAATGACTGTAAACACTGTTAAATCCCCTTGGATTGATGAAGAATTGAAAAATTGTATGGTTGAGAGGGACGAGGCAAAAGGTATGGAAGTTAAGTCTGGCAGCCCAACTGATTGGCAAATGTACTGCAAATTAAGAAATCACGTGACTAAACTAAATAAAAATACCACACTATGAAACAAATACATTTATATAAAGAATGATAGTAAACATCTTTGGGGCACCTTAAATGACATTTTGGGTAAAAGCCAACTTGGCTCCTTCATTTATTGAATCATTACAAATCATTACAGAGCCCACTGATATTGCAAACTACTTTAATGACTTTTTAATTGGCACGATAAGCAAACTTAGGGATGACATGCCAGCAACAAACACTAACGCTACACATCCAAGTATATCGGACCAAATTATGAAAGACAAGAATTGTACTTTTGAATTCCATAAAGTCCGTGTGGAAGAGGTGAAACAATTATTGTTGTCTATCAACAATGATAATTAATAATCATGCTCCAAGGGATATTCAATGTTTTTTTTTAAACACATCTACCAATAGGTGCCCTTCTTTGAAAGGTATTGGAAAACCTCCCTGGTCTTTGTGGTTGAATCTATGTTTGAAATTCACTGCTTGACTGAGGGACCTTACAATTACTTGCATCTGTTTTGTACAGAGATGAGGTAGTCATTCAAAAATCATTTTAAAACACTATTGCACACAGAGTGAATCCATGCAACTTATGTAACTTGTTAAGCACATTTTTCATCCTGAACTTATTTAGGCTTGCCATAAAAGGGCATAAATACTTATTGACTCAAGACAAGTCAGCTTTTAATTTTTGAGATCAAATGTTTCAACTGCGAAAAAAATGTATGCCAAAATCCATCCTTCTCTCACTGCCGGCCACTGGGCTTCCTCTAGTCACCATATTTGTTGGTAAGGGAGATGTGTATTTTTTTATTTATTTAAGTAGGCAAGTCAGTTAAGAACAAATTATTATTTTCAATGATGGCCTAGGAACAGTGGGTTAACTGCCTGTTCAGGGGCAGAACGACAGATTTTTACCTTGTCAGCTCGGGGATTCAATCTTGCAACCTTTGGGTTACGAGTCCAACGCTCTAACCACGAGGCTACCTGCCGCCCCTCTAAAAGTGCCAACTGGATGCTTCAAGTTTATACACCTGGTGAAACATCTGGCTCATTGTTCGATCTGTGCAACGTCTTAGCAATGGAAGGCGACTCTTCCTTGCCTTCCCAAAATCCCACTCCACCCATGTGCACGCACGTAGATCAGTGGAGTGAAGCTTGTAGTAGCCTTAATACTGCAAGACAATATGCCAAAGACACTTATTGGCCTAACTTAAAAACTACAGGTTTGGGTCAAATCTAATACAACAGAGTGAAACCTTGTGCGTTCGTACGCCCAATCGAGCAAGATTGGCAGCTACACGGCCCAGGATCTCACACTGTCTGAGGGGTTGTGCAGGGAAGATGGCTTCATTGAACAAATAGAAAGCTGACAGTGCTCTCCAGGCTTGCATAACCATGCCCTTTCACTGTTACATAAAGCTGGAACAATGGCCAGAGATGGAGAGCGCTGATCTGAGGACGCTACTGTTGCAGAAAATGACATTAAATCCCCTCTAATGGCTATGCCGATGTCTGAGAAGACGGCACAACAATGTGTTCTGAACGTTTAGAGCAGTAATGTTGGACAAAAGTTACTATGTTAAGGTCAAACCCTTCCTATCTCACTGCACTGAAACATACAGTACTGTGCTAATAGTCAACACAGCACAACACCATATTGGATCATAGGACACACTGTTTTACTTCAACACCCATTAGTTTCAATTTCAACCTCTACATGGACTTGCAAGGACAAGCAACCTTGTCAACACACTATGGATTTTCAACTGTTCGTTTGCTCTAGTCATGTGCATAAGATGACACATATTCAGCAATTAACATTATTCCTCAAACCTTTCATTTTTTTGTTCTCAGCTTTCAATGTACAGTATTGTATAATGGTTTACGGTATGACAGAGTGCAGCCGCCCTGCCTCCCCCAGCCTCCCACATCATTCTTGTAAATTAGGCTGTGTGAGTAGCAGCAACCGGTCTCCTCTCCTGTAAGAACAGCCCACATGTGCTCAACAGCACACCAATTGCAGCCCGGTATTTCCAATGAGGCAGTTTTTACTATTTCACATTTGTCCCACGGGGAGAAACGCAATCGTCTCATGCATCAACAGTCTCTATTCTACCTCCTCATTTTCTGCGCCCCGCCTCCATCTCTCTCTTGGAAACAAACTGGAGAGAGGTGGAAGGAACACTCATCATACCTGAGCTCAAATAAATAATGCATGCCCACACGGCAGTGTCTACACGGTCATCCAGATATGACACTTCTCATAGTATATGTGTGTGTGTATAGAATATCCTAGTGGTGCCGTATCATAACAATCTCCTCCTCTCTCTTCCTCTCTGTCCCTGCAGAGTCTCTGTGTAACTGCAGCAGCGAGGGTGTTCTAGACGTGGATGACTGTGACAAGAAGACAGGCCAGTGTGTCTGCATGTCAGGGTACACGGGGCTGCTGTGTGAGGACTGTGAGGAAGGACACTTCACCAATGGCACCACCAGCTGCATAGCCTGCGGCTGTGACTCCTACGGCGCTGTCAACCACCTATGTGACAGGTAAGAGCACTTGCTTCCTCTGTGCACTAATGGCACTGGGAATTAAACACTATACATTCAGTAGAGCGTACCACCTACCAAACCAGAATCAAATCTGATTTTTTTGGGGGTCCCTATCTACTGCATCTTCAAATCAAATCAAATCAAATTTTATTTGTCACATACACATGGTTAGCAGATGTTAATGCGAGTGTAGCGAAATGCTTGTGCTTCTAGTTCCGACAATGCAGTAATAACCAACAAGTAATCTAACTAACAATTCCAAAACTACTGTCTTGTACACAGTGTAAGGGGATAAAGAATATGTACATAAGGATATATGAATGAGTGATGGTACAGAGCAGCATAGGCAAGATACAGTAGATGGTATCGAGTACAGTATGTACAAATGAGATGAGTATGTAAACAAAGTGGCATAGTTTAAAGTGGCTAGTGATACATGTATTACATAAGGATACAGTCGATGATATAGAGTACAGTATATACGTATGCATATGAGATGAATAATGTAGGGTAAGTAACATTATATAAGGTAGCATTGTTTAAAGTGGCTAGTGATATATTTACATCATTTCCCATCAATTCCCATTATTAAAGTGGCTGGAGTTGAGTCAGTGTCAGTGTGTTGGCAGCAGCCACTCAATGTTAGTGGTGGCTGTTTAACAGTCTGATGGCCTTGAGATAGAAGCTGTTTTTCAGTCTCTCGGTCCCAGCTTTGATGCACCTGTACTGACCTCGCCTTCTGGATGATAGCGGGGTGAACAGGCAGTGGCTTAGGTGGTTGATGTCCTTGATGATCTTTATGGCCTTCCTGTGACATCGGGTGGTGTAGGTGTCCTGGAGGGCAGGTAGTTTGCCCCCGGTGATGCGTTGTGCAGACCTCACCACCCTCTGGAGAGCCTTACGGTTGAGGGCGGAGCAGTTGCCGTACCAGGCGGTGATACAGCCCGCCAGGATGCTCTCGATTGTGCATCTGTAGAAGTTTGTGAGTGCTTTTGGTGAAAGCTCAGGGAGATGTAGTTTTAGAAATCACAATGTATAAAAACTGTTTGAATGACTGATTTAGCAGACACTGTTGTGCATAAAAGATACTGCTCTGAAATATACATGAACTTATCACACAAGATGTTGTAGAGTTGGAGCAGCTTCAAATCTCTAGTGTTTATGATATACTGGAGCCATCTTGTGGAGTCATTATCTTCCTGGTCTTGTTCAGCAGCCTGGCCGACCAGGCCACCATCCCCCTGGCCTTTGTAGCGAGAGACAGTTGGTTCGCCAGACCTCGGTTGGTTCTCATATCCTGAGCTAAACAACACACTGCCTCAGATACAGCCTTACAGTGTCAGAAAGAGTGTGACTTGGAGAGAGGCAGCTTGTTTGGCTTAGGAACACGTTAAAAATAGCTGTCGTATTTTGGTTTCTGAACCGTTGAAAGGAATGTGTCTGGTCAGAAAGCTGAGTGAACATCCTTGTGATGTTTCTAATGCCCAGTGGCTGTGAATCAACTGTCAACATACAGCAAGAAGGTAGATAACATAGAGTTTGTTTTATTGTGCCAAATTAAGTTTATGACAAACATTTTGTACATTCATGTAGAATATACATGGGGCTCAAGCTGTAGGATTCAAATTCAGGGAGAGAACCTAATTTACCACAAAAACGGAATGAGTAGAGTATAGATCCATTGAGGAGCAGGTGAAGGGGCAGCTAGGCCAGGGGTTTATTCTGAGGGCAGGAGCGTATGCCTAGCCCTGCCCTCACGCAGTAACACTAGCCCACATAATATGATCCTGCTCAGACAGTCTGAGCCTACCCAGTGCTAACCCAGCTAGCGTAGTGGTGGTCTAACCCAGGCGAGGCCAGCTCTCTCCCAGTGGGTAAGCACTGTGATTTACACAGATTAGCTGGCTCCCAGACCCCCCGAGCCTCCCTCATGCTTTAGAGCAGGGCTGCCCAACCCTCTTCCTGGAGATCTACCATCCTGTGGGTTTTCAGTCCAACCCTAATTTAGCATATCTGATTCAGCTAGTTAAGGTCCTGTTGAGCACCTAATTAGTAGAATCAGGTATGTTAAATTAGGGTTGGACTGAAAACCCACAAGATGGTAGATCTCCAGGAAGAGGGTTGGGCAGCCCTGCTTTAGAGGATGCCTCTCATTTACTGATGGACACTCCAGCCTTTCGTATTACAGTCATATTCATCTTTTACTTTGCCATTTGGCATTCTATCACATTTGCTATTGGAACTCTGTAAGTGTGTCTGTGGGTTTTCGCTTAGGTCTATTTAATTGCATGGCCAGGAACAGAGAGCTTGGATTAAACTAATCACCTACTGGTTCCAGATCACAGCATAATACTGATCTGTTCCAGCCTGGAACCTGGGAGAGGACCAGGAAGTCATTGGCTTGCAGACGTCTGGATCAGAGCTGCCTGCCTGGGATTTCAACTTGAGCTCTTTGTTCTTCACATTTCCTCAAGGACATGAACTGACCGGATGTAGGTTAAGCATGAGCATATACCTGATCTGTATAGTGCCATAGTCTTAAAGTATAGCCACAGTTCTCTTCAGACAAACATGGTAAATCCATTGAAGGTTGATGAGGTATTCGTTGTAGTTGAAGCTCAATATGAGATGTACTGTTTCGGTTTCAGTTGTCGTCGCTTTTTATCTTGCATAGGAAGGATGTGCTCCTCTTGGTAGCAGCTCTACATTGCTATAAGAATATGCTTGGTTCCCAGCCTACTAGACCACGTTGGTAGGAAGTTGCTACTTTTTCATTCACTCATCTTTAAGAAGCTATGTCTTACTGTGTCCCGCTGTGCTCTTTACCAAACTAGATCCACAGGGGACCAACAACAAACCGGGAAATAGATCCTTGGCCACAGGGCCCATCAGTCAAAACAAAAGCTACCGAACTGCGAGCTTGTCTCAGAGCCTTCCGTTGATAATTTGTTTTCAGGCGTGATGATTAGTGATCATGACTTGACCTGTGCCTATTCGGCTGATAGTTCATGACAATATGCTCATACAGTATGTGTACATACACAGATGGCAGACTGCAGGAGGTGAACCTGGCCAGTCTCGTCTTGAGCCCTTTTCTAAATCACGATCTGCGTTAACAACCTCAACACATGAAGGTGATTTGACTGTAATCCTCAGCCTAACAGGATAGGTTTTGCACCCGTTCGTACTCCTGACGCCCTCCTGTAGTCTGCTTCATCTAGGGCCTCAATACTAAATAATAAGGAGTGCAGCATTGGAAACAGTGCCGACTGCACTTTCTGTCTCTCTGTGTAGGCTGGGGGGCTTGACGAACAGATACCGCTGCACAGAGACAGTCTGATAGAAATGGGACTAATCTCAAGCCTGTGGGAAAAACAAGCTGTTGCTAAGAGACAGTAGCATGACATAGTAGGAGGCTTCATGTTACTGTATCTTAGCAACTAAATTAATGATTGTATTCTGATATGATGTGGTACTGCTCTATAAACCACTATCATGATTTAGCTCCACAGTTATGTCAATATACTACCAAAAACAATTATGTTCTAGCTCAAATGACTTCCTTTCGCCATAAATGTTATATCAATAGTTTATTTGGGCCAATCCTTAGGGGCACTGTTTTTAAAGTTGCACATTTATTTTTCACCCTCGTCCTCTATGGAATGGAAACACAGTCTGTAATGAAATATTGATTTGGGGCAGATATTTCCGCCTAATCTCACTCTCTAATACAGTAGCCGAAACAAATTTGAATAATACTTTTTATGTTTGCATATTTCTTGTCAGGAAGGAATTGAGAGATTGCGAGCCATTTTGTATGATTATGAAAACACGCCTTGGTGTAAATGTGTTTTGGCTGCTTTCATTTCTTTATTTTAGGATATTTAGTTGAAAAAGCACTCTCTTTTCAAGGATTCCGGCGCACACCTCTCCCTTTTCATGCGAGTTTGATTGGACATTAACTGGGGCAATCAATGGGAACCCGGGGAAATCCCTCTCAATATCCTCCCTTCCCTTTGATGGGGTCATGTCATCATGAACCAGTTTAGCAGAGCACTGTGGGGGGAGCCGTAGTGCATTGATGTCCTTATCTCACACCTGAAATGAACTGTTACTGTTTTCTCCAGAGCGACATGTTAGCCTCTTGATCTAGTGGTGCATGCAGTTGGCTCCGGAGTGCAGGAAGTAGGTTGGTGCATTGGAATCCAAACGTCACAGGACTCTCCTGGTATATGTTACACCAGCACAGCTGGGTGCCTTCTCTGACGGGGCGGAAGAACGAAGAGGATAGTGCTGTGTAGTAAGAGCCCTAGTGACAGGCCACTGCAGGCGACCAACCCAACACTCACATTAGCAGGTGGCAGCATCCCATGCTGTATTAGAGGCAAGGACTCAATGGGGAGGCTTTGTTGCTCTAATGGCTGGAGTGCAGTGCAGTGGCCATGTCTGCCAGCACATTGTGCCAGGCTTTACTCTGAGCTGAGTTACATAACTGGCCCAATGTATGATCCTGAGCCAGGGGTGCTCTGGAATGGATCACAACTCTTGGCCCTTGATGTTGTTAAACATTCTCTCTCTGAAGATCTGACGGTGTGCCCTGACTCTAAAACATGCTTAGTGTAGAACAGTGTGTGTCTTTCTTGACTGGCGACCATTCTCCCCCCGCATTGTGTGTATGAGAACACAGACTGCATTTCTGACTTCTGCTGTTTCCCTGTGGTTAAAGAGGATGCAGTCAGCACAGATATGTGCTCAGTCTATTGTGATTCCCCAGTCATGCGCAAGCAACTTATGGCCGGCATCGCCATGGCAGCAGCAGAACAGCCGAACAGCCTGGTTGCCATGTAATACTGACCTAGTTAATATGCGTCTGTAACACAGAACAGAGTGGCTGGGCTACGCAGCCTGAAGCCCAATGAAAACACACCAAAACAACCCCCTCCTCCACCTAGTGACACTACGTGGGTGGTAGTTTGAACGTTTCATTGTGGCTCAATAGATACCACCACAGATGGGGGGCTTCTAGGGTGTCATCACAGGTTGGTTTTGGGTGGTGATAACAGTCGGGGAATTGGGACACCAAGGATGAGATCAGTGCTGTCGTACAATACTGTTTACGTCTCGCTGAAAACACATTCAACTATGAGATTGTCTCACCATCTGCTCCCGTTGGCCAGAAAAGAAAAGCTTCTTACATCAGAGAGACTGAATCACTGACAGTGACACTGGGAACCTGCCTCCAAATTTCTTGTCTGTTTTTTTTTTTACCAAATAAGCTACCATTCTGGCAACTTTCCCAAAATCCACAGGTTTTCCAGAAATCATGGTTGGAGAATTCTGGATTTCCTGCTTATTCCCTCCCGATTCCAGGAGTCTTTCACATGTGATTTCTGAAAAACCTGACAAAGTGACAGGAATTTTGCAACCATAGGAACAGAAAAGAGCTTTTACTTCTCTACTGTGTCACATTCCTATGGCTCCCTCTCCAAGTCTACTGCTACTGTAGCTTTCTCCTCTCCGCCTCCAATCCCATGGAGTCATATGATGGCGTATTTTTGTCTTTTGGGGGGGTTCATGTTTTTTTTTGATGTGTGTCTCTGTCTGTGTTCCTTCCGAGCTGCTTAAAGCTTTGTTCTTCCCATCAGGTTACACACAGTCCACTAAGCATTACCATCAACATAACATTTGCATCAATAGCAGTGTTTTAATTAGGCCTCATTTGAAAAAGGCCCACGCACTCATGGGAAGGCATTAAGGCAACTGCTCTGTCACTTCTTGGGCTCGGTTGTTATTGGCTTGTTGTAGTCCACAGATCTATTCGGTTGATCTTTTGGGTGAAAGGGAGTGATCGGGCGTGACTCATCGCGTTGTGTTTTTCCTTTGAGACTCGGGGATCAGCACACAGGGCGATTTGGAATCAGAGTGCGCGTGTGTAGCCTATAGTGTAGCCCCCCCACCCCAGTGTCTCATGTGCTGTATAATTCAATATATGCTTCAGCTTGACTGTTTCGCAGGCTGGCCACACAGCAGTATGTGGAATGTGCAGGGGAAATGCAATGGAGTATATTGGCATTAGGACGGAACACATTAGCGAATGAAATAAGTGATGTTCAAAGCTCGACGATGTGCTAAAGAGCTCAAGTTGAATTGGATTTATGTGGGCTCTAGCAAGACTGGATAATCAAATAGAAAGCACCCTCTAGTTCCAGCTGTCAGCAATCATACGCATCATCATCATCATCATCATCATCATCATCAGCAGCAGCAGCAGCACACTAACTCATTGTTTAGTTTTAGCCCGCCATTTTATTACCTCAGAGATTTACATAGACAATAAACAGTTGACAAACTGTGTTTATTCTTCCCTTTCATTTTGTAATCATTGATTACTTTCATCTCCTTCCAAAAGGCATTGTACTGTAATCAAAACTACAGTGAATTCTCTGTAAAAATGGTACTGTAATCAAAACTACAGTGAATTCTCTGTAAAAATGGTACTGTAATCAAAACTACAGTGAATTCTCTGTAAAAATTGTACTTTAAATCAAAACTACAGTGAATTCTCTGTAAAAATGGTACTGTAATCAAAACTACAGTGAATTCTCTGTAAAAATTGTACTTTAAATCAAAACTACAGTGAATTCTCTGTAAAATGGTACTTTAAATCAAAACTACAGTGAATTCTCTGTAAAAATGGTACTTTAAATCAAAACTACAGTGAATTCTCTGTAAAAATGGTACTTTAAATCAAAACTACAGTGAATTCTCTGTAAAAATGGTACTTTAAATCAAAACTACAGTGAATTCTCTGTAAAAATGGTACTGTAATCAAAACTACAGTGAATTCTCTGTAAAAATGGTACTTTAAATCAAAACCGCAGGGAATTCTCTGTAATGAATGACTTGCCTGTTTTTTTTTATTATAGGGAAACCCTGCAGATCCTCACAGTACCATTCAGGGCTAGTTATGAGCTGCATGTCAGTCCACGATGACCAGAGACAACTGGGTGTAAATGAGTTAATGCTCGAGACAGATCTTTCTTAAACCCCTTCTCTTCAGACATAGCTGCTCTTTCTACCCAGCAAGAGAGAGGGCTACGCAGGAGGTGGTCTGTCCTTTTGTGTCTTGCTGAGAGCCCTTGAGAGGTGCTGAATGCTTGAAGAGGATCCCACAGGTACCCTGACCCATTCCCTCTTCAAGGTCACTGTCTAATAGAGTATATGAGGGGAAAGCCTGGCAGAAAGAGGCCCTGTGAGGCTGAGCATTATCATGGCTGGCCTGTAGGCTGTGGGATCCAGGCAGGCTCCCAGTCTCCAACCTTGGACCAGATGTTCCTAGAGTGCTCCAGTCTGGTCCAGACTCTACCATGCTGCCCTGCCCCCAGAACATGCCAACCATGTTAGTGGAATTAAGTAGACAGCTTTGAACTGTGGAGGAGGGGGGCTGGGCTAACCTATGCCATTGAACCCATCTGGAGTAGCTGTGCTCTTTTCACCACGGAGGGAAGGATCTGGTTTTCATTTTCTTTTAAAGCAAAACTACAAGTTACACATTACAACCACAACAATCTCTTAATTGAATCAAAATGGCCAAGGCGTGTTATGGATAGCAGATGGATTGATGGGAGAAACCACTCAGGGGGAACCTACAGGATGTCGTGCGTGAAACCGTTAGAATAATCTGGACACAGAATGTCATGGCTAATGCAATCCTAACCAAATAGTGCAGTTTCCCTGTCGGACTGTAGAGAGCTCTCAAACCCACCATTACAGCAGTACAGTTAGGCTGTTACACAACATAAAGGCTGGACAATCAAATAGAGAAGGATCAAAGTATGTGATGTGACCGTATGCTGGATGCTGACTGTGCTCTCCTGTTCTTTCAGCTCAGGAATGTGTGTGTGTAAGACGGGAGTGTACGGGCCCAAGTGTGACGAGTGCCACCCAGGCTTCTTCCGTTTCAGCAGCACTGGGTGCCAACCCTGTCAGTGCAACAGCCTTACTAACTACTGCCACCCGCAATCGGGTGAGTAATCCACTACACCACACCTTCTATCTACAAACCACAACAATCACCCTTTCAAATCAGATCAAAAAGTGTATTTGTCACGTGCTCTGAATACAACAGTGAAATGCTTACTTACAGGCTCTACCCAATAGTGCAAAAAAGGTATTAGGTGAACAATAGGTAAGTAAATAAATAAAAACAACAGTATAAAGACAGGCTATATACAGTAGCGAGGCTATAAAAGTAGCGAGGCTACATACAGACACCGGTTAGTCAGGCTGATTGAGGTAGTATGTACATGTAGATATGGTTAAAGTGACTATGCATACATGATGAACAGAGAGTAGCAGCAGCGTAAAAAGAGGGGTTGTGGGGTGGCACACAATGCAAATTGTCCGGGTAGCCATTTGATTACCTGTTACACACTAATCCTGTGTGTGTCCGTGTCCCATCCTGTGTATCGTTGTGTGAGTGGACAGCTATTGAGAGGCTTGGAGAGGGTCAAGGTGGATGGGATTGTTGAACCCCTCTGTCTGCCATTGTGATGCAGAAGAATGATAAATGCTGTGGATGTACTTCCTTAGCTCAGGTCTGATGTCATGGACAATGACCCTCTGTCAGCCAGGGAGCGTTACATCAGAAACATGAGGGTATGCAAAACACATTAGACTGTCTCTTCCAGATTAACATGACAGTGACCTGTTCCATTTCAATCTGAATACTGGAAAATCAAGCTGATTTGTTCCTACTTCTATAGGGTCATTGTTTTTTAGATAAGAGTGATAGTTAGGTGTCCTCTATCGTGAGGTGTCCTCTATCGAGAAGGACAGAAAACAACAATAGTGTTTACTGTATTCCTTCATTTAGAGAACATCTGCAATGCCCCACTATACTGAATCATTTCATATCCCATATAGTATTGGTTCCTTTTCCACAAAAACCTCTCAACTTAATTACTATGTAACAGGCAACTAAACAGTCTGGGGCTCAAATTAGCAGGATAGTAGTATTTGCTGGATTAACGGTTTCTATACTATACAAACCAAACCACCAGTGTTCAGGTGTGGTCAATAAATACCATATGTCAATAGTCCCAACATTGGAGAAACAGACCCGTTTTCAAAACATGTAAGCATAGGACATGGACGTTAACTTTGAACCATAACTTCCCTCCTTTTCCACAGGCATCTGTCTGAACTGCCAGGCCAACACTCAAGGACCCAACAGTGAGGAATGCAAGCCTAGATTCTACTGCAGCTCTGGTGCTACCACCACCGATGCCTGTGTCCCCTGCCCCTGTTCCAACACCACCTCCACTGGCACCTGTCACATTGGTGAGTAGCCACTATCCCCTGCCTCAGTAGTGCCCTTCTTAGGTCACCATATTAGTGCCCTTGCCAGTCAATTCGTCAGGGTGTGGACTCTACAAGGTGTCGAAAGCATTCCAAAGGGATGCTGGTCCGTTGACTCAGGTTGGCTGGATGTTCTTTCTTGATACAAAATGGGAAACTGTTGAGCGTGAAAAACCCAGCAGTGTCGCAGTTCTGAACACACTCAAACCGGAGCGCCTGGCACATACTACCATACCCCGTTCAAAGGCACTTCAATCTTTTGTCAGGCCCATTCATCCTCTGAATGGCACACACACAATTCATGTCTCCCGGCTTAAAAATCCTTCTTTAACCTGTCTCCTTCCCTTCATCTACACTGATTTGAGGTGGATTTAACAGGGATCATCGCTTTCACCTCGATTCACCTGATCAGTAAAATGTCAAGGTTAAGAGCAGGTGTTCCTACTGTTTGTACACCCAGTGTAGAGTCCCTATTAATCTAATACCATCTCTGTAGGCCTAATAATAAAGATTTGTCGTTCAACTTTCAAAATCTATTACCTTTTAATGTGGTATTAACATAACCAAGAGGCGAAAGAAACGCACACCAATTTAGGCGAGGTGCTGGCTAGCGGAGTAGAACACTTCAAAAATGAACGGAGCGCTGCACACTCTAGGAGCTCAGATGCAATTTAATAACCAACGTTTCCACAGACAAGCTGTCTGAGACAGGGTATATTAACATAATCAGTCATGATGTTTTCATCGGATTGTCAATCACCTCAAAATGCTCCTGTAAGCCTGGCTACCTGCGCACGTTCGTCCGCTCTAAAAGAATCCCCGCCTCCGTAGGCTTCAGTGCACTGTGCACACGCCATTTGGGGAATGGAGAAAGACATCTGTAACAAAACACCCAAAACATTTGCTGATTTTCATTCATTAGGCCTACACTTGTAACCTGAATCGACGCGTCCACTGAATTGATGCGTCTCGGCCACTCATCTCTGCCTTCACAAAATGTCGATCCATAGCGCATTTTGGAGAGCATTCCACACATTTTCAAGTCCATTCGTTAATTTTTAATGGGGGTGACATGTGGTAACGATAACTTTTAGGCTATTACACTATTATTTATCATGGCATCTTTGTTTTAATTATTGTGACAGGTTAATGTTCAACCAGTACAGCGTACCCCCACTATTCTTAACTCTCCAACAGTGAAGCACCATCGACAGTCACTGCCAGGGATGAAGGCTTTGTCCCCATTACTATAACCCCATTCGCAAGCATACTGCTTGTCTTTCACAGATAATTGCAATTTACTTGTGATGGTTTGCCAAAGCGTCAATATCTGGGCCCTCTGGTTGACAATGTTTAATCCCAAATTTCTTGTCCCTGCTGGTGTTGGTCTGTTAGGGCCTAACAGTTAGGCTTCTTGACAGTGGATGGGTCTCCTCACATCAGCAAAATCCCAAATGTGTCAGGTAGACACGTTCACTATTAAGCATGTTTTAACCAAGCAAGCCAGTATAGGTCTGTATCCATACTAAACTGATACCTCAGCAGATGAGGCCTAATCCTCGGAGCCACAGACATAAGTAGAGTCCCTGTCTGTCTGTCTGTCTGTCAGTCTGGTCTGTCACTGTCCTCCCAAACTCTGATCTGACCAATCAGCCGCAGCCATGTGACTTACGGCCTCCCATTGGGTCCCAGCAGCCTGGCAACAGCCATGTGGAGACAGGGAGTGGAAGGTGGACACGCCAGGCTGAGGTTGAGCTGAACATAGATCACACTGAACATCCTGGGCACAGCTGGGCCACTTCACAGCAAGCTAGTCAGGCAGTAGAACAGAGGGGGTGGGTGGCACCACAACACAGCTCCTTGAATTAGGGGCGGCAGGTAGCCTACTGGTTAGAGCGTTGGGCCAATAACTGAAAGGTTGCTAGATCGAATCCCTGAGCTGACAAGGTAAAACTCTGTCGTTCTGCCCCTGAACAAGGCAGTTAACCCGCTGTTCCTAGGCCGTCATTGTAAATAAGAATTTGTTCTTAACTGACTTGCCTAGTTAAATAAAAAATTAACCAGGCAGCAGTAGGGTGATAATGTTGTGTGTGAGGAATCAACAAAAGCCTCAGAGGTTGCCCTGGCAACAGTGACTAATCCACAATGCAGTACCGTGAGAGAGAGATTAAATTATCTGTGTGTAGCTTCTCTTTTCTCAAAGGTACATAAGGGCTTGACTCATTCATCCTAAGGCTAATAAAACATTGACTTATTTGTGTGTGTGTGTGTGTGCGTCTGCATGAAAAGGAAGTGGCTGAGCTGGCTGTAGCAGGGAGGATGGTACTGGGTAAATATCCAGGTCAGGTTGTTGAGTCAGTATCTGTATGTGAAGGTCCTTTGCCTCTCCTGGTGATATAACATGTTTCCCTCTGACAATAGCGTTTCCACTGACAACGACCCAGGGTTAAACCCGACCAATCAGACTGCCTATAGATAAGAGGTGTTATCACTCCTAGACTTTATTGGTCTAGCTCTCATCTAAGATTTGAATTGTCGCTTTGGAAAGTGTGTCTGTTGTGGACACATATTGGTCCATAAATCGGAATGAGTTAGATATGGATGATATTAAGCAGACTTAAGCCAGCACACATTTAGGGTACCAATAAGTATGTGGCTATTTTCTATATTACCTTGCTTAGGAGGGGATCCACACTTACACTAATGACATGTAGAAAGCCTGATTATTGTACTCAATAATATTTGGTGTCAGACCTCCTGGAACTTAATGGATGTGCTTACAGCAGAAGGGGATATATAACAGTTAGTTAGCATCATATTACTAAGGACCAGAGGCTGGAGGAGAACGCTGACCCTGGAGGAGACAGACATCTCATGATAATGAGAAGTGATGAGGATGCTCTAACACAAGGGATCAGTCTTTAGATACGATTAAAGTGAATTTGATTCCGGGCTGTAAAGACCTGTGTTTGTGGAACAGTGTTTGTTCCACACTTAAGCCATATCTTTCTCTGATTACATCGGTGGTCGTGTGTGGCTCAGAGCATGGTGCTTGCTACGACAAGTGTTTTGGGTTCAATTCCCACTAGAGCCACCCACACAAAAACTTTTTGGGTACACATTTCTGCTAAATGGCTTATTATTATCGTTTAATCTTTTCTCTGAAACTTTTGATGTAGCTTTAAAATGTATCTGAGCAACAAAAACAATTGTATTATTAGCTAGGGAACTCTTATATAGTCGCCTAGACTAGAGACACTGCCATAGGGCTTACGTTTTGCGTTGTGCAGTATTACAAACCAATCTGTGTTTGGCATTCTGGTGCCACCTAGTGGTGGTACATCAGCCAAGTCTCTTATACCAAACGCGGTCACGACACGCAGGTTAAAATATCAAAACAAACTCTGAACCAATTACATTAATTTGGGGACAGGTCGAAAAGCATTAAACATGTATGGTAATTTAGCTAGCTAATTTGTCCTATTTAGCTAGCTTGCTGTTGTTAGCTAATTTGTCCTGGGATATAAACATTGAGTTGTTATTTTACCTGAAATGCACAAGGTCCTCTACTCTTGACAATTACTCCACACATAAAACGGTCAACCGAATCGTTTCTAGTCATCTCTCCTCCTTCCAGGCTTTTTCATATTTGAATTTATATGGTGATTGGCATCTAAACGTTCATAGTATTACCACGACGACCGGCAAAACAGTTTGTCTTTCAATCACCCACGTGGGTATAACCAATGAGGAGATGGCACGTGGGTACCTGCTTCTACAAACCAATGAGAAGATGGGAGAGGCAGGACTTGCAGCGCGATCTGCGTCAGAAATAGGAATGACTTCTGTTTTACGCTTCGAACACATCGACTGTGTCATTGCATTTCGATACACCAGAAGTACATTCATTTCCAATGGAACGCTGCATTTGCCTTGCAGCATTGCATTGCAGAGGCAGTTGCAGTGCGTTCTGTGTGGTGCATACATTCGATTTTTCGAACGTATGCATCAAATTGTATGTGTAGACTTCACCGAAAGTAGCAAAATATGAATGTAGATTTTTTTTTTTTGCACACATATTCAGTAAAAATGTGGGATTACATAAAAACAGTTTGATTGCATAATTTCTTTACATTTTTTATGAATTTATTTGCCAAGTATATTATTTATTCGATGACATCCACAAATTAATTGTGAGAGCCTATAATATAATTTCCCTCCAAAATGCAGTTTTGGAGCGAAATGCAATAATAAATAGTCAAGATAGCAGAGTAGGCTCTTTCAACAATGAGACCAAGGTTGAGGAAGGTGGTCTTGATCGCACTGTTGGGCCGTGACCAGCCCCGCCGAAAGCGCAGGTCTGTGTGGGTCCCCAGATGGTTAAAGTCCCGAAAGCAGGCAGGGGAGTTCCACCGTCTAATTCAAGAGCTTCTACTGTTTGGAGAGGAATTCCGAAGTTACTTTCATCTGGACCGAAGCCAGTTGGATCACCTGCTCCAGATGGTTGGAGCCAGGATCACCCAGATGTATACCAACTACCGGGAGTCCATCAGCCCAGTTGAACGCCTGGCGATTTGTCTCTGGTAAGCTACATTCTAGTACAGTTTTAAAGCCTTTGATACCATAATTGATTGTTATTTGATACATTGTTTTTATGCGCAAACTAGCTAGCTAAAGGGCTCTAGTTAATAATCCCTATTTGACATCAGATGCACTTTTACAGAATGTTCATTGGGACTATAACTTTTCCCAAAGTTGGTTTATAATCCTTTTTTAAATTATGCAATGTTACCAAATGAAAAGAAAGGTGCCTTCTGCCCTGATGAAGGTAGGCTAGTCTTTTCCAGGACCCATTGTTGTTCAAGACAGTTACAGTCATTCATTATATTCTTATTGGACTCGCATACACTCTTAGAGAAAAAGGTTCCAAAAGTGTCCTTCTGCTTTCCCCATAGGATAACCATTTTTGGTTCCAGGTATAATACTTAATACATGGAACCCAATAGGGTTCTACTTGGAACCAAAAGTGGTATTACCTGGAACCTAAAAGGGATCTCCTATGGGGACAGCCAGAGAACCCTTTTAAGTAGATAGTACCATTCTTTCTAAGAGTAGAGTTGGCCTGGACCACAGTTTATTGATATAGTCGTAGACTGAATTGTACTATTACACTATAATTAGTAAAGCAAAATAAACAGTAATGAGGTAGCTATATGAGTATATATAATATGTGGGTGGAATTCAAGTTATACACTATATTGATCATTATTTTGAATTATATTTTAGATTCTTGGCGACAGGGGACTCCTACAGGACCATAGGATTCATCTTCCGAGTTGGACGGTCCACGGTGGCAGGCATTGTCCCCTCTGTGGCACAAGCCATTTGGGACTGTCTGGTTGGTGAATACATGCCTGTCCCCAAGGAGGAAGACTGGAGGGCCATCGCTGCTGAGTTCCTGGAGAGGTGGAATTTCCCCAACTGTCTTGGCTCCATTGACGGGAAACATGTAGTAATCCAGGCTCCACCGTGCTCAGGTTCGCAATTCTACAACTACAAGGGTACATATTCAGTTGTACTCTTGGCTGTAGTCGATGCCATCTACTGTTTCCACTTTGTCGATGTTGGTGCTTACGGCAAGGGAAGTAATGGCGGGACCCTACGGGACTCTGCCTTTGGCCTGGCACTTCAGGATGGCACCCTGGATATTCCACCACCTGCATCACTCCCTGGGGCTGAAGACCTGGGACCTGTTCCCCACGTCTTCGTCGGCGATGAGGCCTTCCCTTTAAGACCCAACCTCATGAGGCCCTACGCTGGACACCAGCTGCCATTGCCAAAGCCTGTAAGGATCTTTAACAAACGACTGTCCAGGGCAAGGTTAGTTGTTGAATGCAGCTTTGCGATTCTGGCAGCCCGGTGGAGAATGTATTGGAGAGTGCTTGGTCTCAGGCCCTCAAATGTCGATGCCTGCGTGAAGGCCACATGTGTTCTCCACAAATACCTGCGGAGGTCATTCCAGGAGCCGCTCCGGATGGAGATGGGCACGCCAAATGGTCACCTTCCTGATGTCACCGGGGCAGGTCCCAACAACGCCCCCAGACAGGCACTCCAGGTGAGGGAGAAGCTGACCACCTACTTCTCATCGCCAGCAGGTGAAGTCCCATGGCAGTATGCCGTGGAGTGAAACGGCTCTTCTAAGAGCCCCATAACACAAAGGTTATTTTAAGAACCATCCACCGTTGTCCATAAAATTGCATTTTTCCCCCAGATTACTTTATGTATCATTGTCTCTCTTCATTTGGAAGTTATATTTAAGTGAAATTTGGGAGTAAACACCACACCTTAACCCCTTCCCTCTCCCATTAACGTCAGTATTATACACACCTGGCATGGTACATCAGGTGAGCGGGAGCACTAATTAAGGTTATACGACATACAGTTAGTATGATAACAAAGGGAAGGGTAACCTAGGTAACCTAGGGTCCATACAAATAGTACAGTTTACCACCATGTTCACTGGCCTGACAAAATACAGAATGTGTAGCCTGTAATCTGTAGCATGTATTTTTGGCACAACTGCAGACCGATACAGGGACTACTCATAAAGCCTAGACGTAGTAGGGGAACTTCAGACATGGCCATAAAGAGAGAGAGGGCAGGGCACTGGAGATCTGAGGTACGAAGAGGTGTGTGTCTCTGTCTCTGAGAAAAGGGGAATAATATGTAGCCATAACACAGCTAAACAAACAAATGGCCCCTGGACGTCGCGGACCAGTCGATGGAACATAACTTCACAAAAAGTTTCAACACCCTGGTTTTCAAGTGGTTTTAAATGAAATAAATATATTGACCTTTAGTCTCGTAAGAGACCAAGAGCATCTGTGAAAACTCCGGATGAGTTTCAATTCAGAAACCGTAGCGCTAAATGTTATGCAGCAGTGACGCAATACACAGTCGGTGTGTTCGAAGCGTTAGCCCTTAGCAACGCAGACGCTCGTTAGCACTCGCGAGCAGTGTGGGTGCAATAATTGAATAACATGGATTTCTACATTCATTTTACAGCGCACGCGACGTGTCAGGTCTGGTCAGCATGTTAAGTTGGAGTCATTAAAACGTATTTTTCAACCACTCGACAAATGTCTTGTTAACAAACTATAGTTTTGGCAAGTCGGTTAGGACATCTACTTTGTGCATGACACGTCATTTTTCCAACAATTGTTGACAGACAGATTATTTCACTTATAATTTACTGTATCACAATTCCAGTGGGTCAGAAGATTACATACACTAAATTGACTGTGCCTTTAAACAGCTTGGAAAATTCCAGAAAATGGTGTCATGGCTTTAGAAGCTTCTGATAGGCCAATTGACCTGTGGATGTATTTCAAGGCCTACCTTCAAACTCAGAACCTCTTTGCTTGATTATGGGAAAATCAAAAGAAATCAGCCAAGACCGCAGAAAAAACATTGTAGACCTCCACAAGTCTGGTTCATCCTTGGGAGCAATTTCCAAGCGCCTGAAGGTACCATGTTCATCTGTACAAACAATAGTGCACAAGTATAAACGCCATGGCCATACCGCTCAGGAAGGAGACGCATACTGTCTCCTAAAGGTGAACGTACTTTGGTGCGAAAAGTGCAAATCAATCCCAGAACAACAGCAAAGGACCTTGTGAAGATGCTGGAGGAAACAGGTACAAAATTATCTATATCCACAGTAAAACAAGTCCTATTTCGACAACCTGAAAGGCCGCTCAGCAAGGAAGAAGCCACTGCTCCAAAACCGCCATAAAAAAGCCAGACTACGGTTTGCAACTGCACATGGGACAAAGATGGTACTGTTTGGAGAAATGTCTTCTGGTCTGATGAAACAAAAATAGAACTGTTTGGCCATAATGACCATCATTATGTTAGGAGGAAAAAGGGGGAGGCTTGCAAGCCGAAGAACAACATCCCAACCGTGAAGCACAAGGGTGGCAGCGTCATGTTGTGGGGGTGCTTTGCTGCAGGAGGGACTGGTACACTATACAAAATAGATGGCATCATGAGGGAGAAAAATAATGTGGATATATTGAAGCAACATATCAAGACAATCAGTCAGGAAGTTAAAGCCTGGTCGCAAATGTGTCTTCCAAATGGACAATGACCCCAAGCATACTTCCAAAGTTGTGGCAAAATGGCTTAAGGACAACAAAGTCAAGGTATTGGAGTGGCCATCACAAAGCCCTGACCTCAATCCTATAGAAAATGTGTAGGCAGAACTGAAAAAGCGCGTGTGAGCAAGGTGGCCTACAAACCTGACTCAGTTACACCAGCTCTGTCAGGAAGAATAGATCAGAATTCACCCAACTTATTGTGGGAAGCTTGTGGAAGGCTACTTGAAACATTTGACCCAAGTTAAACAATTTAAAGGCAATGCTACCAAATACTAATTGAATGTATGTAAACTTTTGACCCACTGGGAATGTGATGAAAGAAATAAAAGCTGAAATATATCACTCTACTATTATTCTGACATTTCACATTCTTAAAATAAATTGGTGATCCTAACTGACCTAAGACAGTGAATTTTTACTAGGATTAAATGTCAGGAATTGTGAAAAACTGAGTTTAAATGTATTTGGCTACGGTGTATGTAAACTTCCGACTTCAACTGTATTTGTGTGTTTTTTTGTTTCCCTAGACTCTGATGGGTTCCCAGTGTGTGACCAGTGCCTGTCTGAATACAGTGGTCAGCAGTGTAACCAGTGCAAGGCTGGATTCTACAGTGCCAACAGTGGGTGTGTTCCCTGCGACTGCAGTGGTAACGCAGACCCGACACGCCCGGCCCAGCTCTGCCAACCTGATACTGGCCACTGCCTGAGCTGCACCAACAACACCACGGGACCTCAATGCCAGCTCTGTGCTGCCGGCTTCACAGGGGACGCCCGCGCCCACAACTGCACCCGCCCAGGTAAGGGTCATCCAATAATTTGGTGCAGAGGAGTATTAGTATATTGCGTGTGCCATGAGTAGCTGAATGCATGCCCATTCACATTGTAAATCATTCGTTTTTTAGCAGCACGGATAATTCCTACGCCAGAGCCCACGACAACGACAGAGGCCTCTAAAACCCCCACCCCTGCTCCAACCCCCAGGAGCAAGGGCCTGACCTCCACGGTGCCCACCGGTGCTCCCCCCTCCACCACTAACTCCAGCATCCTACTGAGCGTAGCCACCACCCAGGCGCTGCTCACCAGCCTGGGCAGCCCCTCAGACAACACCACAGCCGCCCTCACAGAGGTCTCCTGGACCCAGTTCAACGTCATCGTCCTGGCCGTCATCATCCTGGTGGTGGTGGTGCTGCTGGGCTTCGTGGGAGGGGTGTACACCTACCGAGAGTACCAGAATCGCAAGCTCAATGCTCCCTTCTGGACCATCGAGCTGAAGGAGGACAACATCAGCTGCAGTAGTTACCATGACAGCATTCCCAACGCTGACGTATCGGGCTTGCTGGAGGACGAGGCCAACGAGGTGGCGCCCAACGGCCAGCTGGCTCTCACCACCCAGGGCAACTGCTACAAGGCATAGCCCACAGGGCAGACAGACAGACTGCACACTGCTAACAGACTGGACACACACAGAGGCTTCCGGCCTGGCTGCCTGCCTCACAGGACAGAGACCTGAAATGGATAAAGACTTTCAAAGCTGCTGGACACCAAACCCAAAGCTCCATGTGTAACTCGACTCCCTCTATCCAGCTCCTCTCTCCCTCTGTGGAACTGAAGGAGATTCTGCATAAGGCCATTGGCACCAACAGACTGACAGACAAAGGAAAAAGGGAAGGTGTGTTTCTTTTTTGCTTTTGTCCTGGCAAAAGATTACAAGATTTTGGGCTCCATTACAGATTGAAGTGATTCACGTAAAATAAGAAGTCAATGAAGGGTCCAAAGAGTAGACTGTTTTACTTCAGTTGTGCCTGCAGAGGGCACTGTTAAGGATGTGGATGGTTGTGGTAATGGGGTGTTTGCCCATGCAAGAGTATTGGACCGTGTCTCTGTTGTATGGACACTGTTTCTTATGCAGTTCAATGGCCATCAGACCACTCATCAGGAGACTGAGCATTTCAGAACCTTTTAAAACGGACTAACAGTTTAAGTTACAACTTGAACGGAGCTCTGGTCCAGACAATGATTGTTATTTTAATGAATTGTATTTATTGTTTCAAGTTTTGTTCTTGGGATAAATGTTCCACGTGTAAGATGTTTTTCATGGTGTTTAAAACTGTGTGCTATATTGAATGCAAATTGAAAAGTGCAACATTTGTTCATATGTATGTATTTTTTGTTAGCTATTGGGAAAAGTGACGGCTGCTGGCTTAAATGACCTTGTCTTTTGTTTTCGGCTGTATCCTGTATGAACAATTTCCAGGTCCTTACCTTGAGTATTAACAAGGAGTGTTTTAGATGAGGAAACAAACATACCTTGTATCCTCTCTCTACTCAGCACTGTGCAGGGCAGTAGGTCCCATTGCTTGTTATGATCATCACATTGACTTTGTTTTACTGATTTACTGATTTACCGAGTGCTGATCTGCTGGTTTGAGAAAGACCTACCTCTACGGAAGGTGTTGAACACATTCTTGCTCAAAAAGTAGCTCTAGTCCATTTCAGCTGGTTTCATTAAGTCATCCAAATCTAGGACAAAATGATTCTAGCCTTAATTTCCTATATAGTCTTATATCCGTACAAAATAGACCGATCTTGGTAATGTGTTGCTGGCAGCAACACTATTAATTCTGCTCGTGCTTTTATGTTGTTTATAAACTACAATGATATCTAGGATTTGTTTCTGTAAAAATGAATTAATGGGTTAAGTTATTAAGGGAACTGACTCCTCAGGTACTGCCTCTTTCCCCAGTGTGATCACTGTAAATAAGAGTAGGACATTGTACAGATGAATGTGAATAGGATCATTATTATTGTACAGGTGGAGTGCAGTGTACACTCAGAACAGTCGGTACGGTTACACTTAAAGGCTCCGATATGGTCTGGGCACAGTCCACACAGGAAATGAATTATAAATAGACCTACCCTCTGTATTGTCTTGCAGGATTACATGTCATCATCCATCCCTAACTACTGATTTCAATTAAATTATTCATGGTAAATTGTGTAAATACCACAAACTCAAAATTTCACATACAATGCTAAATAAAATTGGGTTTCTTGGTTAGTCTGTAACTGTGTTTAGCTCCTTTATATTTGCATGTTTACCCAAAATAAACGTAAAATAAAAATACACTTCATTAGCACTGAAATGACTTAAACACAGAAACACAGCTGCTGTGAAAGGATAACAAACTAAAACTCCAGTTTTAGTTTGTTATCCTTTCACAGCAGCTGTGTTTCTGTGTTTAAGTCATTTCAGTGCTAATGAAGTGTATTTTTATTTTATTTAAAGAGGCAAGTCAGTTAAGAACAAATTCTTATTTACAATGACGGCCTAACCCGGATGACGCTGGGCCAATCGTGCACCACCCTATGGGACTCCCAATCACGATACAGCCTGGATTTGAACCAGGGTGTTTGTAGTGATGCCTCAAGCACTGAGATGCAGTGCCTTAGACCGCTGCGCCTAAGTTCAACAGAGAAGACTGCTCTGAATGTTTTCTTATTAAAGCTAGAATCCGTAGTTGCTACATCAACTTTTGGACTTATAAATGAATTATATATATATATATATCCATTGATGCTTGAAGAAGATTATAAATCTCTCATCACCTTAGTCTAGCTGTTGTACATCATCAGAACCCAAAATATAAGCTTGATTTACTCCAATGTTTGTAAACAATGTAAATGTAAACAAACACTGTATAGCCTCAACATGGTTAAAACTATACATTTGATACACTATATCTACAAAAGTATGCACACACCCATTCAAATGAGTGGATTCAGCTATTTCAGCCACACCCATTGCTGACAGGTGTATAAGCAACGTCAACACAAGAACTGTTCGTCGGAAGCTTCATGAAATGGGTTTCCACGGTAAGCAGCCGCACACAAGCCTAAGATCACCAGATGCAATGCCAAGCGTCGGTTGGAGTGGTGCAAAGCTCACCATCATTGGACTCCGGAGCAGTGGAAATGTGTTCTCTGGAGTGATGAATCACACTTCCCCATCTGGTAGTCTGACGGACAAATCTGGGTTTGGCAGATGCAAGAAGAATAATAATGGTCTGGGGCAGTTTTTCATGTTTCGGGCTAGGCCCCTTAGTTCCAGTGAAGGGAAATCTTAATGTTACAGCACATACAATGACATTCTAGACCATTCTGTGCTTCCAACTTTGTGGCAACAGTTTGGGGAAGGCCTTTTCCTTTTTCAGCATGACAATGGCCCCGTGCACAAAGTGAGGTCCATACAGAAATGGTTTGTCGAGATCGGTGTGGAAGAAATTGACTTGCCTGCACAGAGTCCTGACCTCAACCCCATCGAAAACCTTTGGGATGAATTGGAACGCCAACTACAAGCTAGGCCTAATCGCCCAACACCAGTGCCCAACCTCACTAATGCTCTTGTGGCTGAATAGAAGCAAGTCCCCGCAGCAATGTTCCAACATCTAGTGGAAAGCCTTCCCAGAAGAGTGGAGGCTGTTTATAGCAGCAAAGGGGGAACCAACTCCATATAAATGCCCACGATTTTGGAATGAGATGTTCAGTCCTTGCATCCATAGCTTGATCTATGAATTTGAGTGTGGCAAAATTTCTCCAGACCCATCCCTTTTTTTTGCAAAACAGGTGGTGGGGAGTTCCTCGTTATTGTTTAGATTAAGAATTCTAGCTTTAAGTTGCATAACTTAATTCATTTTGGCTTCCTTTTTGTGGGCATAAGTGGCAACACAGCAAAATGTTTTCATGTGTACTTGGCCCGGTACTGTGTAGCAGTAGCTCCACCTCAGCTGGTGCACCGTCAGTGGGAGCTACCAGCCCGGGCAGCAGCCGGCTAGGAGAGGACCATGCAGCTAGACCCCCACGTATTGAGTGTTTCCAAGCAGATGGTCAGGGTCATCATCCATGTGGCAGACAGGGTGAATATCCCCTTGGAGGTTTTGGATGAGCAGGACTTTCAGAGAAAACAAGGAAACTCACCTAGTGTTGGCAGTTGTGTGGGGCTGACTGGAGGTTGGCCAGAATCTGCCTAGGCCTACTACTCACAATGGGACTGCCTGGCCCTTCACAATGGGGTTGTGTTTCAGGTATGGAAGGAGATTACGTGTGATGCGTATGCCTGGCAGTTCCTTGTACCCAGTTCCCTTCAAGCCCATGTCCTTCGAGCTGTTTGTGAGGCAGTGGGGGAGGGTCACTCCCAGAAGACCGAGACCCTCCAACACCTGAGAGAAGTTCTATTGGGTTTGCTGTCGTCCCATCTACACTCAGTGGCTGTGTGTTGAAGGTGAAAATCAAGCAGAGAAAAGTGACTGGCAATCGTGGTCAAGGCCGCTGCGGTGATACTACTGTTTTTTTGGAAACTGATGGCTTCTACGGTTCTGGCATCTGGATGGACCTGTATTCCTCTAGCCACAACTGTAGAAACCATTAGTATCATTACACCGGTCATTCCAGCCTGGCCAGGTGGTCTAGATTGACGGCTCATTCAAATATTTGGAGGCGTGGTTTGCACACAGTTAATTTTTTACAACCACGAGAGTGTCAACCAGTGTATAGGGAACATTCCTCTGCCCCAGGCATTGCTGATGCATGCCAGAGCTTACAACATCTAGATAGATATTTTAATTTATCGCTAATCACATCATATGTTATAGCAATCTGGTGCCCAACGGCACACGCAATCATTGGTCTGAACAGGGGAACGTGACCTATGTGTTCTGTTCAGTGGAGGCTAGTGATGGGAGGGCGACTCATAATAATGAATGGAGTCAATGGAATGGTATAAAACGCATGGAAACCAGGTGTTTTTTGAGTCTTGAGACCCTTCCATTCATTCCGTTCCAGCCATTACTATGAGCCCATCCTCCCCCAAGGGGCACCAGCCACCACTGGTGTTGTGACAATGAAGACTGAGCATGTCTACTGCCAGTTATGGTCAATAAAGAGCAGTAACTTAAACAAAAAACAAACCATGAAAAGACACTTTTAATTTAGTCTATTTTTTGCTTTAATTGGATGACTTATCCCTTTACAAAATATATTGCTGTAACTGCAGTGCACTGTGGTATTTTGCAGTGTAATGCAGTTCAGTTATACTGCACTGTAAGTACAGTTTTACTGCAAAATTACTGCAGTACATTTTGAGGGTTATTTTGGAGGCAATATTTCCAGCATAGTGTACTGCAGCTATACTGCACTCTGACTGCACTCTTTTTTCGTAAGGATTTAATTATCTATTATTTATTGAACATTTCGAAAGATTATATTTTAAACTTGATTGAAATTTGAATCCTGTAACATTTTGAGAAAAAATACAATTACCTTAAATTCATTGCTGTTGAGTCACGATATTTACAATATTTTGGTTTGTGGTATGGCTAGGTTCCTATTCAGTCCTATCAAGTTCAATGTCTAAACAGGAAGTTAAGTGTTACATGAAAAATTGGCCACTGCAGGCCCTACACTGAAACTCACAGATTGAGACAACACGTTTACACGATACCCTGCCTGACTGTAGGTGGAACGTGGGCGACAAGATTTATAAACGTCGGACTTGAACGGCAAAATCCATTGAGTCGTACTCACTCCCTGCTGATCATGACAGCCGCTGCCAATGAAGAGGTTCGCTGTGAGATCCGATGTCATCGTGCGAAGAGTGACAGGATTCTTTATTCCCGGGTGAGCCGCAGAGATAAAGTGCTGTCAGTGTGCCTCACTCGGTTTGCTGCGTTTGTCTCTGTACTTCTGTCGTGTGCTGCACTCCTGCTACACGCATATCAACATAAAGCAGCGGACAACCAGGTAAGCTTATTTTTGTGTGTGTGGTAAGAATCGAAACTGTTTGGCCCAGTAGCTTAAAGTAAATTTATATAATTATTAGAGAGATCAGAAAACGCTTGTCATTCTAATTGTAGAAAGCTATGGTGTATCTTGCAGACTATTATACACAGTAAATCTGAATGGATCTTGTGTTTTTATTTGTAGCTCACTTCAGCGGGAAGCTATTCTATAGGTAAATCCTGATTATTATTATTATTATGGTTGTCATGATATTATTATAATCATCGTCATCATCATCCTCATCCTCACACTGTCAATTTTATCACTCCATATAGGCAGTCTTCAGCAGCAGCAAGTTAGAACCAATCCAAGTGCTCATCTGACAGGTACAATTATGATGCCCACACTATTCATGATATTACTGCTTGAAAGACCAATCAATAAGACTAAGCTAAAAGGTAATGTCCTCCTTGTCACTCTTCCAGCTCCAGCCTCATTTAATAATTCGAAGAGGGAATACCTGGAATGGGAGGACAAACTTGGACTTGCTCACCTCAGCGACTTTGAGTATGATGACGGCAACCTCATCGTGCCGAAAGATGGCGTGTACGAGGTTTACCTGCAGATCACCTTCCGAAGGCCTAGTCACTTTGTGTGTAGCAAAGAGGGCCCTGTTTTCATCCTCTCCCAGAGGGTGATCCTGTTTGCAATGAACTACCAGAATGACAGAGAACTCCTAACAGCATCTGACACAGTGTACTGCAGTCAGCCCCCTGGCTCAGAGGGCTGCATGGAGGAGGACTCAGTGGTTCCTTACTGGGAAAAGTCTCCACGCACATCCGGAGTGTTTAAACTAAAAGCTGGGGACAGGCTTAGAGTGAGTAACGAGGACAGGTACCATGAGTTGATGCTCCTTCAAGAAGACAAGACATTTTTTGGGGCACATCTCATTTGAGGTACAGGGATAATAATGGACTTAAGGGCTGTATATATATCTGCTTTAGGTTTCTGTTTTTTATTGAATAAGTCGTGACTTGTGTCAACTGCTACATAATGAGAGCAGGGCTTTGTTGAAATGATTGGAACCACTATCACTTATCAGACAAATGTCATATCTGTTCACTATATACTTTATTTATTTCTGGAGAATTTTGATTTGAGAATGATTTGAGAATGTGCGTGAAAGAGCACTTGAAGTACAACATTGCAATGTTATTATGATTTCAAGTGTGGCCATAAATCACTTCTTATTCAATAAAACAGTGATGTTGCTATAGGGTTATCCCAATTCTGATCTTTATCCACAAATTGGTCTTTTGACCAATCAGCTCTTTTGACAATAATTTGGCACAAGATCAGAATTGGGCTGTCTGTGTAAATGCAGCCTATGACAAGTACAAGCTGGGAAATGTATGCCGAGTCAGCGGGTTGCATTAGTGAGGAGGACACGAGGGTGGTCACATGTGTTTACAGGGCAGAGGTCCAGAGTTCCAGTCTCGGTGTGGTCTGATGGTTAAGAAAGAAGTACAGTTAAGCAAGCACGGTGACGTCTGTCACACAGACAAATAGGGAACTTTAGATGAGATTGATGATCTTACCTAAATGCGGTGTGTGGTATTCAACTTCATTTCTGTTAGAAATAAGTAGTCCAACCCTGGGCCGTTGGGAAGTGTTTGTGAGGTGACAAGTTCCTACGTAGTAAGAGAAGCAGACTAGTTACTAGAGGGCTGCTGGTTGAAACCCCCAGGGCTGATGAGGAATGTCTGAGTTGTGCCCTTGAGCAACACATTTAATCTCAACTGCTCCATGAGTGCCTCTCTACGGCTGACCCTGTGGTGTTCCCAGCCTGTCCCGTGGGGTTGGGTACTGTGTCAGCTACACGTGTCCTTAAAGCTCATTCAGTTTTCTACGGTATAAAACTAAGTAAAAGTGACATTTGAGGTGTGTTTCCAGCAGGTAAACAACAGTATGGGCGTACACTGTGTTTACCACCTCAACCTAACCTTACTTAAGAATGCATGGCATGCACGCTATTGCACCATCGTGTGACAGACAACACCCATTGTTGTAAATGTTGATACAATGATGCCAGGCTTCCTGTTTACATAGGCTGACCAGTGCCTTCAGAGAGTATTCACACCCCTTGACTTTTCCACATTTTGTTGTGAGCCTGAATTTAAAATGGATTCAATTGAGATTTGTGTGTCACTGGCCTACACGCAATACCACATCATGTCAAAGTGGAATTATGTTTTTTGACATTTTTACAAAGTAATAAAAAATGAAAAGCTGAAATGTCTTGTGTCAATAAGTATTCAACCCCTTTGTTATGACAAGCTTACTTCAGTTCAGTAGTAAACATGTGCTTAATAAGTCACATTAAACGTTGCATGGACTCTGTGTGCAATAATAGTTTTTAACGTGATTATTTAATGACTACCTCATCTCTGTGCCCCACACATGCAATTATCTGTAAGGTCCCTCAGTCAAGCAGTGAATTTCAAACACAAGTTCAACCACAAAGACCAGGGAGGTTTTCCAATGTCTCGCAAAGAAGGACACCTATTGGTAGATGGGTTGAAATAAGAAAGCAGACATTGCATATCCCTTTTGAGCATGGTGAAATGATTAATTACACTTTGGATGGTGTACCAGTACACCCAGTCACTACAAAGATACAGGTGTTCTTCCTAACTCAGTTGCCGGAGAGAAAGGAAACCGCTCAGGGATTTCACCATGAGGCCAGTGGTCACTTTAAAACAGTTACAGAGTTTAATGGCTGTGACAGGAGAAAACTGAGGATAGATCAACAACATTGTAGTTACTCCACAATACTAACCTAATTGAAAGAGTGGGAAATAAGAAGCCTGTACAGAATAAAACATATTCCAAAACATGCATCCTGTTTGCAACAAGGCACTAAAGTAATATTTTAGAAAATGTAGCAAAGCAATTCACTTTTGTCCCTAATACAAAGTGTTATGTTTTAGGCAAATCCAACACAACACATTACTGAGTACCACTCTACATATTTTCAAGCACAGTGGTGGCTGCATCATGTTTTGGGTTTGCTTGTAAAATAATCTTTGAATAAATGACTTTGAAACGTTTGGATATAATTCATCACCTCTTATGAAAGAAGATACTCATCACATTATAGGTTTGCATGGTCACCCTAAAAAGGAATAACAAAAGGCATAATGAAGCTGTAGTAAGACACCTGAAGCCTGTATGGACTACACAAACAATAAAACAATAAACATGTAGGTTGGATTTTAAGAAGGTGTGAATGGTATGATAAATATCCCTTCTAAGGGATGAAACTGCACCTGCCATTTTCTGTGAATCCTGGCAGTTATTTTAGGTTCCCAAACTTTTATTGTCCCGTACCCCTTCAAACATTCAACCTCCAGCTGCATACCCCCTCTATAGCACCAGATTCAGCGCACTCTCAAATGTTTTTTTGTTGTTGCCATCATTGTAAGCCTGCCACACACACTATACGATACATTTATTAAACTTAAGAATGAGTGTGACTTTTTGTCACAACCCGGCTCGTGGGAAGTGACAAAGAGCGCTTATAGGACCAGGGCACAAAAAGTAATATAATAATAATCAATACTTTTGCTCTTCATTTAGCCATCTTACATATAAAACTTTATTTGTTCATCGACAATTGTGAATCATTTAGCACAGATTAATGAGAAAGGTGTGCTTGAAAGGATGCAAAAAACTCTGCAATGTTGGGTTGTATTGTAGAGAGTCTTAGTGTTCAATCATTTTCCACACGCTCTTTTGTTCAGATATCGTTAAGTGGACTGCAGGGCATGAAAGGGATAACGAATCCAGTTGTTCGTGTCATCCGTTTCGGGAAAGTACCTGCGTAATTGCGCAACCAACTCACTCAGGTGCTTCGCTATATCACATTTGACATTGGACTAACATTACTCCAAGGAAAGCCTTTGATTCTTGTTGTTGATTCTTGGCCTTTGTTACTCAGCTTTGTGTTGGTATTTTATTAGGAGCCCCATTAGCTGTTACAAAAGCAGCAGATACACTTTCTGGGCTCCACACAAAACATGAAACACGACAACATACAGAAAGAACACTTAGACACGAAAAGCCACACAAATGTAAAATACGATCAATACAACTAAAAAAATCAATAAATATAAAAGGTTCTGTACTTCATACACATACAACATATTAATATACTGCATACACATACAACATATTAATATACTGCATACACATACAACATATTAATATACTGCATACACATACAACATATTAATATACTGCATACACACACAACATATTCATATACTGCATACACATACAACATATTAATATACTGCATACACATACAACATATTAATATACTGCATACACATACAACATATTAATATACTGCATACACACACAACATATTAATATACTGCATACACATACAACATATTAATATACTGCATACACATACAACATATTAATATACTGCATACAGATACAACATATTAATATACTGCATACACATACAACATATTAATATACTGCATACACATACAACATATTAATATACTGCATACACACACAACATATTAATATACTGCATACACATACAACATATTCATATACTGCATACACATACAACATATTAATATACTACATACACATACAACATATTAATATACTGCATACACATACAACATATTCATATACTGCATACACATACAACATATTAATATACTGCATACACACACAACATATTAATATACTGCATACACATACAACATATTAATATACTGCATACACACACAACATATTAATATACTGCATACAGATACATGTTTTAGGGTTTATGACAGAGGCGATGTGTCGTGTAATGTTGTAGCTATTGTCAAAGTTGAATCCAATGTGGACCTTCTTTGTATTACAGTTTGTATTTATTTTTTATTGAACCTTTATTTAACTAGGCAAGTCAGTTCAAATTAAGAACAAATTGTTATTTACAATGACGGCCTATAATTAGGTGCCAAACACAGAGGGATTAAAGACTTTAACACCGGAAAGAATACTGAGAATCTTTTGTTTGGAGCATTCTCTCCCAGCCACAGATGTTAATTAGAGTTTTCACTATATACACTATCATAGGTAGCACCATATGCTTAATGATGTGATAAAATGATGCATCCCTCCAATGTATTACAATTTACTGTGGGTCTTGAAATAACCATTTTAGATTCCTACCTAGTTACAGTACAAAGGTTTCCAAATCTGTATCTTATACATTGCTGGCTCAAAACCTAATATAGATGTGACTATAAAATCATACACACTTCACTACACATACATGAAATTAATGAGTAGACCTGACATGTTGAACCGCTGGAAACAGAGACTCATCATACCCTGTTAATACAATACCATAAAAGTGACATAGCATCTGATATCAAATAACAAACCTAGCATTCTGCCATTGAAGAAAGCAAGGTGCACTGTGAGCAGAATGATTGTCAAAAAAAAAGGATCACCAGCTAGTTGAATCACCCTGAGGAACACAAGAAAGTAGCACATCTTTGTTGAGGATGAGAAGAGGAAGTACAGTTCTCTAGATATCTGATGACTGAGTCACCCTCAAGTTTCCAGTGTTTTTCACGTTATTTGTTTTTTTTGTCTGAACAATACATTAGAATGATTTCTTATCGAATGTTATCACTGTTCCCATTAATGATGATGAGCTCATCCATTTCTAAAACATGGCTGTTTCTTTTCACATTTGTTTTGGTCTGATCAAAGACACTGTGATGTTCCTGTTTCCATGTTATGTTTACAATCCAGGTTTCAAGCTCCACCTTCATCAGTAAACCCCCCTTTAGAGTTCACTGTCACATCCTAAAACACACACACACACACACTCTCACACACACACAAGCACACACACACATCCACCACACACACACACTTTCACACACACATCCACCGCGCACACACACACACACACACACACACACACACACACACACACACACACACACACACACACACACACACACACACACACACACACACACACACACACACACACACACACACACACACACAAGCCTGTCAATTATTAAACAAACACGATACTATTTCAACCCTGTGGAGGGGAGGCACAAGATCTGCAGCCATTTGTGGGAGCCCATGGGATATCTGCTGTAAACTGTCCCATGTTCTGTCTCTGTTGTCTGGATCAGTCGTTTTCTACAGATGACCACCTGAATCCTCCTCTCTACTGTTCTTCAACTGTATAGTGCCCTGTACTGTACGCTGCCTGCCAAAATGGACCCAGGTTAGTCTCTGTTCATGCCCTAATGCATGTTTAGTACTACCAACCAAAATGATTGTTTATTATTGTCTAAAATGTGTGAAACAGTGGACTTTGGGAGAAATGGGAATTTAAATTGAATGATTAGGATTACACAAAAACAAACAACAAACATTACAATATTAGATAAGCTGTGTGCATTGAGTTGATGTAAAACCAAAGAAGATGGGGTTGTACAACAATCAATATTCGGCAACACTTTACTTGACACTAAGCGCCATAACACATAACACGTCACTGTCATGACACATATTTAGACCTGTTGTGACATATATTGCGTTATTTTATGGCTGGTTATGACACCTACATAAGAGTGTAAAAACCCACAAAACATACCACGGTAGTTATTTTATGACTGGTTATGACACCTACATAAGAGTGTAAAAACCCACAAAACATTTCATTACACCATAGCCTACATGTCAACAGTATGTTTATGTCGTGTAATTGTTTTTTAAATTGACCATATTATCATTGTAATTCCACACACATTGATGTCAGACATGCACCTAGCCCAACGCGCTGTTGCTGATGACTGGGATGATTGCAGGAGCAGATTTCGGGAGCAGGACTAGACAACCTCTTTTTGACTGACATCTAATGTAAGGGCATAAACGAGATAGGCCTATCTACCTAATATGATTATGATGGTCATAATGCTTCTTGACTGTGTCATAAAGTGTTTTTTTTTTTAATGATTTAAAATATGATGAAAAAAACATGACTGATTACAACAACAACAAAATATTTAATAAGCAACATTTTAAGCGAAAGGAAACTTCTTGGCAGGGAATTTTTTTTGTTGGAATAACTGTGGGTTTTGATCCTCTTATGTAGGTGTCACAACCAGCCAGAAAATAACGCAATGTATGTCACAACAGGTGTAAATATATGGGACATGATAGTGCTATGAAGATACATTAGGTTGCTATTATTGCTCTATTTATCCTGCAGAATTTTCAGTGATGCACAGGTCCATTGTACAATCTACAAGTAAAAATGTATTCTACAGGATCTCAGTTGGTTTCAAATCTACATGCTTCCTATCTTTGCAGGCCGAAGTCTAAAACCTCTCTTTCCCAGACATGCAACACTAGAGCAGCCTGGATGCCTTGGCTCGGGCTCTGCCCTGCTGTTTGTGCTGTGATCTCAGTCAGTCAGCAAGCTCCACCCCTTTCAGAGCAGAAACTCAATAAGCCTTGACAAACCACACCGGCAGCTGGAGAACGACACCGTATAACCACGCTCATTTTGCCTGGGCCTTTCATTAATCAGATGCACTGTTTTCCACTGTAGAAACCAAAGTGGGTCAGTCAACTGCCCTGGAGAAACTTGAGAGTTTCTCTGCTTACTTAATAGAGATCACAGGGGCCTTTCACTTCCTCTAAAATATGCCATTCATTAATAATGTTGGTCATGTAGTTATGGCTACATCATTGCTGTAGATAAACAGGTTTTAGACATTTTTTTTAATTGCCAGTTGACCAAGAATCGCAGTCTAACCATTATAATATCTATCCTTCCTCTTTCACTTTCATTAGTCATTCAACCACCCGGCCGTGAGAGCCAGGCCCTGTCCAGTGGGAGGACAGCAGTGCAGGAGGGAAACTCAGGAACCCAAGACCTTGTTGGACGTACAAGCTTACCTGTCCAAACCACTCATCTGTCATCCAACAGTGACAATGTCCACACTGTCTGTCCTCCAGTGCCTAAGGCAGACAGTACTTTTGCTGCCTGTCCGCCATACAGAGCTCCCAGTGACAGTGATGGGAGGTTAACCAGGGAGGAGCTGCTAAGCCAGACAGACCTGGCAGGAGGGACACCCTCGACTGTGTGTCAGCCACAGATCTCCTCGGTCCAACCAGACATGACAGCATCCACCCCATCAGAAGAGCCCCCACCCTACAGCCCACCTGACCCCAAGATGGCCTATATTATCTATTCCCCACAACCACCTCACTACCCAGGACCCCCTGTCATAGCCTGCCAGCCAGGACCCAACCAGCCAGCCTTCTACCAGGCCCAGTTCATGCCTTCACCCAGCTACCCTCCCAACACCATAGTAAGAGAGTATCAGAGTATCAGTATAGAGCAAAAGAAAACTAGTCTAAATGTGCTGCCAAACGCACATACTTTCTCATGTGGTGGTGGTGGACGAGGAGATTTATTAGACACACAGTAAGTTTAGAACGGATTTGTACATTCAATTACTCCTCATAGCTTTATTGAATCACACATGATTCCCGTACGGTTCAAAAATCGATTCCCTTATGGCCACGCGTGACTACTTCCGGATTTAACAATAGAGCTGACTATTGTCCTGTGACGTAACGACAGTGTGTCATTTCTATTTGAAATCTCTATTCAAAATCAAGAATGGCCACTATTTTAATAGGTTATTGTGTCCCTGCATGTTTGCCTCTGTTGTGTTTCAGTACATGAGCGGCCCTCCACTGGGGGACGAGCGGCCTCCCCTGCCCAAGGACTACATGGTGGAGTCCCTGCTGGTCACCATCTTCTGCTGCCTTATGAGTGGCCTCATCGCCCTTTTGTACTCATATGAGGTAAATTGCCCACTCATATGAGGCACTACATCCTTAGTGCACTAACAAAGGCCTGGCTCTGAATTGAATTAGGGCAGAGAGTGGGCATGAGTTTCAGTGTAGGTGTAGTAGAATCCTAAGAATGCAGTGACACTACCGAGGCCTTCCTTACGGTAATGATGACATAACAAGATGTCTGATACAGTAGAAGAAGAGTTACATAAAGTTAAATTAATTTGAATTTTATTGTACTCTATCAAACATCTTCAAACAATACATATGCTTGTTGGCCTCAGACCAAGTCCTGACTGAGCTGGTTGTCTCTCCACTCTGCTCTAGACCCGTGCTGCTCTGGCCAGAGGGGACATGAGGGAGGCAGAGAGGGCTTCCCAGAAGGCCCGTTTGCTGGTGGTGTTCAGCCTGATGTTTGGGGTGTTTGTTTGTGTGGGCTGGATCATATATGTAGTGATATCTCTCTGTGCATAGCGATTTGCACCTGATAAACATCTACTCATTTACATTTGAGTAATTTAGTATACGCTCTTATCCAGAGTGACTTACAGTTATTGCATTAATCTTAAGATAGCTAGTTTTGACAACCACATACACTCCCCCCTTTGTTGTTATAACAGCTTCCACTATTCTGGGAAGGCTTTCCACTAGATGTTGGAACATTGCTGCGGGGACTTCCATTCAGCCACAAGAGCATTAGTGAGGTTGGGCACTGATGTTGGGCGATTAGGTCTGGCACGCAGTTGGCGTTCCAATTCATCCCAAAGGTGTTCGATGGGGTTGAGGTCAAGGCTTTGTTCAGGCCGGTCAAGTTCTTCCACACCAATCTCAATAAACCATCTCTGTATGGACCTTGCTTTGTGCACGGCGGTGGTTAGAGTGTTGGGCCAGTAACCAAAAGGTTGCTGGATCAAATCTCCAAGCTGACAAGGTAAAAATCTGGCGTTCTGCCCCTGAACAAGGCAGTTAACCCACTGTTCCCCAGTAGGCCGTCATTGTAAATAATAATTTGTTCTTAGCTGACTTACCTAGATAAATAAATAAACTGTTGCTACAAATTTCAAACGCCAGAATCGTCTAGAATGTCACTGTATGCTGTAGCGTTAAGACTTCTCTTCACTGGAAATAAGGGGCCTAGCCCGAAACATGAAAAACAGCCGCAGACCATTATCCCTCATCCACCAAACGTTACAGTTGGCACTATGCACTGAGGCAGGTAGCGTTCTCCTGACATCCGCCAAACCCAGATTTGTCCGTCAGACTGCCAGATGGTGAAGCGGGGTTCATCACTACAGAGAACTTTCACTGCTCAAGAGTCCAACGGCGGCAAGCTTAACAACCCCTAGCAGGGCGATCTTAGGCTTGTGTGCAGCTGCTTGGCGCCCGACGAATAGTTATTGTGCTGACGTTGCTTCCAGAGGCAGTTTGGAACTCGGTAGTGAGTGTTGCAACTGAGGACAGATTATTTTTGCTAGAGCGGCACCCCCCTGCTGAGGAGAGCTCTAGCAGGGCAGAAATCTGACAAACTGACTTGTTGGAAAGGTGGCATCCTATGGCGGTGCCACGTTGAAAGTCTCTGAGCTCTTCAGTAAGGCCATTCTACTGCTACTGGTTGTCTATGGAGATTGCATGGCTGGGAGTTCGATTTTATACACCTGCCAACAACGGGTGAGGCTAAAATAGCCTATATAATATATTTTTCCTCAATAAAGTTGCTATCAGCAAATTCAGTGCTAGCAAGGGGAAGGGAAGGGAAGGGGTATGATATTCAGGGAAGGGTTAGGATATTCAGGGAAGGGTTAGGATATTCAGAAGATGGGCAGGCACTCTGTTGTCCTAGTTTCACGCAAAAGCTGGTTCCACCATTGGGGTGCCATGACAGAGAAGAGCCTTGACTGGGCTGAGCGGGAGCTGGGATGGGTGGGCCATGAGACCAGAGGTGGCAGAACAGGGTACTCAGGTTGCGGTATAGAGTTTGAGCATAGCCTGAAGGTAGGGAAGGGCAGTTCCTCTTGCTACTCCGTAGGCATGTTCCATGGTGTTGTAGTGTATATGAGCTTCGACTGGAAGCCAGTGGAGCGTGCGGAGGATCGGGGTTACATGGGAGAACTTGGGAAGGTTGAACACCAGGCGGGCTGCAGCGTTCGGGATAAGTTGCAAAGGATTGATGGTACAAGTGGGGACTCTACGGATGTTGTAGAGCATGAACCTGCTGGAGCGAGTCACTGCTCTGATGTTTGCAGAGAACGACAAGGTGTTGTCCAGGGTTACGCCAAGATTCTTTGGACTCTGGGAGGGGGA